>NC_058081.1:177273258-177557408 GCF_014858855.1 Bufo gargarizans
TTCTATATATGTAATATTTTTGTACATGTGGGAATAATAGTCTAAGGTGCTGTATCAGATGCCAACCAGGCTATCAAATGGGTTCCCCTGATCTAAGTTGAAATTATACTTTTAGTTCAACATGTGGAAGCAAGATGCATTGTAGAGTACATACCCTTCCATTTGGCAATTACTCCTAGCTTTTTGCTGTGGTCACGGACCATGTCAGCCAGGTGCAATGCTCAGGCGTCATTGCTGATATCACCATACGTTGATATTCCCTGGCGCCTGTGCAGTTCTGTTGGACTACTATACTGAACTAGTGGCAGAAGAGCAAGCAAAAGAAAAGATGCCACCACGATGCATGCTGTTGGAAACTTCCAAAACTGGAGGTTAGGGATCAAAACATCTGGGCATGCAGCGGTGATGGTGATTACACCAGAAGGACATCACAGCAGTAGAAAAAGGTATACAATACTGAAATAGGCAATGCCTGGAGGAAGCTGAGTTATAAAGAAACATACATTTTGACCTTGGAGAACCCCTTTAAAGAGGTTGTCCAACTATTAAATGTTATTTTAATACAATTCATGAAAAACATGTTACTTTTGTAATTTATTTTCTATTACAAAAACGCTACCTGTTGTGAGATATTCTCTTTACTTCATTACAATGGTGCCCCCTGGTGTCTAATATGTATAGTGAGGTGCGCGTCCACCTACGTTTGTTAGAAAGAAATTGTTATGGACTATATGAGGTCTGATTTTCATTTTCTACGTCATTCATGGCACAACCCCTTTAAGTGTGCATAAAATATACAAATTCTGCCAGCCTGAGCACAGGTTTATTATATGTATTTAACACAGACTACGTACTGAAAATCATTATATGAAACGTTTAAATTTAATATTGTTTTATGTCCTGATACTTGCACAGACTAAATGTAGAGCAATGTTCTCCTAATCCAACCAGTGCAATGATATTTCAAATTCTGATTATTAAAGGGGTTATCTATAATGCCCCCCAAAATGCCCGGACCTCTCATACAAGTTATACTTACCCTGCTCCCCGGCACCTGCGTCGCTCCTGATGCCCACACGGCCGCCGCTGAATCTCCCCGTCACGCAGATCAAAACATCTAGTGACCTGGTGGGTGAGGGTGGGGTGGGGGGTTTGTCAGCCAATACCAGGCCACGACGGGAACAAGCCTCCCTAGTGTCACCCGACATGCAGCAGCGGCTGTCCGGGCATCAGGAGCGACACGGGTGCTAGGGAGCGGAGTGAGCATAACTTGTATGAAGTACCCGAGCATTTTGGGGGGCATTATAGGTATATGATAAATAATTAGGGAACTGAACATACCACATTGTACATATAGAATATATTTAAAATAAAAACTTCTTATTAAAAATGAATAATGATCCAAAGGAGATATAAGAACAGCCTAATAAGGATAAGTCACATCACGCCTATAATTGAATCCAGCAGCATGTCTTGTATTTAAATAAAAATCTAAAAAGCCTCCAGTGATCAGCACCTCTACTCGGCACGTTAACTCTTTCTCTGCTTGTAAATTCAAAAGAAGATCCAGTGCATCCCAATTAGGACACCAGAGAAATGTTTTGACACCCCATAGGGGTAGCGACATTCACTTTTTTTGACCATATAACAGGTGCCTCCTGTACGGTTAGTATATCACAATGCATACGAGCGATCAATTATGTAACATATGAAGTTTTGCAGTTGGTAAAGGATTTTCTGTTTAAATGTGATATCGGTAGGCAGTGAATTTATCCGCAATTGTCATGTTTTTACACGTCTTATGCCCACACTTAAAACAACCCTTGATATTCCGTCAAGTCTTATTGCATCTGTTGCTTTCGAACAACCTCGGGGGAGACGCTGTCCTATTGCGGGAGCTGCTTTAGGTAATATTGTAATCCAATCTCTAACAATGTCATTTGTGAATCTGTCTTGGAGAATCTGAAGGCATTAAAGAATTTTCCTTATGTCACTGAATGCAATCCTGTATGGCGTGATAAACACAGCATCAGTCAGGTTTTGTCTATCAGTCATCCACCTTCTCTTATTCATAAGCATTCATTCCCCACCATTTTTATTTTTTGCTAAATGAATAGACCACTTTAGGTAAACCCATTTTGCCAACCAGGCATAAACTTTCTCCTTATCAATGCTCCATAAGAAGTCATCTAAACAATTCCTTTTGGCCTTACTCGGTTCTCCTATTGGAATGGCGATGTGAAAGGGCATCTGTCAGCAGATTTTTACCAATGAAACTGGCTGACATGTTACATGTGCACTTGGCAGCTGAAGGCATCTGTGTTGGTCCCATGTACATATGTGCCTGCATTACTGAGAAAAATTATATTTTAATATATGCAAATGAGCTCCTAGGAGCAACGGGGGCGTTGCTATTACACCTAGAGGCACAGCTCTCTCTGTAACTGCCTGGTCCTGTCAATCAAAGTGCAGAGAGCGCAGCAGTTGCAGAAAGAGCAGAGCTTCTAGGTGTAATGGCTATGTCCCCGTTGCTCCTAGAGTCTAATTTGCATATATTAAAACATAATTTTTCTCAGCAGTGCGGGCACTTATGTACATGGGACCAACACAGATGCCTTCAGCTGCCAAGTGCACATGTAACAGGTCAGACAGTGTCAAGGTTTCTATTGCCAGAAATAAGTATTCTATGAGTACAGTAATGATATCAGCAGTTCTCACATCTACCTTATATGTAATTCTAAAAATACAACCTAGCGAGCCGCATGCTAGTAGCTTAGCTAACTAACAAACATTCAACCTACCTTGAGTGGTCTGTCTTGCCACAGAAGTGGTTCGCGATTCTTGAAGATGTGAGGTTCCCAGATGTGACTAAAGCTGAGGCTGTGAATCACTAGCAGGGACCCTCACTTAACTGTTTGAGGATCTCTGCTGTAACCCATTGCCCTGCCCCACTGCAGCACTGCTTAGTAGTTTCACAACTGGCTTTGCTGTTACTGCCTAGACATCCAGAGAGATGTCATTCTGCGGGAAGTTAAGTGGCTTTAAGCCTGTCTGCTATTAAAGCGAACCTTTCACCAGGATTTCACATAATAAACTATTACCAGTACCTTATAGATTATCCCCATTGTGTTTCAATGCATTCTTGTGCCGCTTTCCTGGGATGGATATTAATGAAAAAAACGAGTTATAAAGTCCTCGTCTCCAGCTCCTGAAGTCAAGGGGGTAGCCCTTCCCTCACTCCGGGCTGTACCTCCCCTGCCCTAACCCCGCCTCTAACTAGTGTAACTGACACCTGGCTCAGTCGCCGGGACCACGCTTGTACAGGCGGCACATGCGCCGTCAGACTCGAACGCGATCCTGTAACTGAATCGCGCGTGAGGAAGAGAAGACAGGCAGGCATCGGGGACGGTGCATGCGCGATTCAGTTACAGGATCGCGCTCGAGTCCGACGGCGACTGAGCCGGGTGTCAGTTACACCACTTAGAGGCGGGGTTAGGGCAGGGGAGTTACAGCCCGGAGTGAGGGAAGGGCTACCCCCTTGACTTCAGGAGCTGGATACCAGGACTTTATAACTCGTTTTTTTCATTAATATCCATCCCAGGAAAGCGGCACAAGAATGCATTGAAACACAATGAGGATGATCTATAAGGTACTGGTAATAGTTTATTATGTGAAATCCTGGTGAAAGGTTCGCTTTAATTAACATATATTTACAAGTTGATCCAAGCCCACTACTAATTAACATCTATTTAAATATTGCACAGCCTGAAAATGAAAAGTAAATCAGCAGTAGAGCGCTTTCATTTTCATTTGAAGGGTATATTCACATAATGGATTTTGAAAATCCATCTACATCATTTAAAGCAGAATCGGGCCTTTTTTGTTTTTTTCAGCCAATTTGTTTGTGCGTACTTGATGCTTTTTTCCAACAGGCTTTTCTTACTAACCAGTGGTTGTTTACTTCAGTACAAAACTACATTTTCAGCTCGTGGTTTTTGGCACCAATACGCCACAAAAGACGTGCAGAAGAAACGCAAAAAAACACACGTCCACGTACTGAGCGCCTTTTTGACGTTTCTCATTAATTTTAATGAGAGATTCTCTGTGGCTACTCATGTAAAACAAATAGGCAGCTGTTTTGAGGCATTTGTTGGAGCTGATTTTGAGGTGGAAACACGCCAAACTTGGGCCAATTTTTTTTGCTATTTTTCGCTTTATAAGACACCAAAGTGGAGGGAAAAAGTGAGCGCTTCTTATAAACGGAAGGTGACCCAAATGTGTAAGCTGCAGCAGCTCAGGAGCTCACACTAACAGCTCCTGAGCTTGCAATTAAACTGTGGGCGGGCTGGAGTTAGGGCGTGCAGCAGAAGTTAGCCTTTAGTGAAGCCGCCAATCAGCTCCCTCCACCAATCAGCTCCCTCCAAATTTCCCGCTGTTGCAGCTCTGCCCTGCTGTGTACAGCGGTCTTCTGTTCAATTGTTGACTATGACCTAAAGTGCCCTGGTGAGTGCAGGTCTGGGGCAATATACCCTACTGAAAAATGAAGTGTGTGCCAAATATGACTATAACTCCCCTTATCCATAGGAATGCACCCATGTACTGCAGTATATGGGTGGATTCCTATGTATGATGGGGGTTATAGTCATATTTAAAATAAACACTGTCCAGGGACTGTTCTGTAATTGGCATGTGTCTATATCAATTATGACTATAACCCCCCTCATCCATAGGAATCCACCCATATACTGCAGCACATGAAACAGTTATAAATTTCTTCAAAAAATGTGGCATCAGTAATCCCTTGGACGGTTCTGAGGATGGTGTCCTGTATGAAGACACCAGTGATAGTGATACCACTGATAGTGAGCCACTGAACTTGAGTTCGGACAGTAGTGAGGAGTTTTTGGGGTTTCCAGATGAATAGAGGTGTAAACCGTATTTTTTGCCCTATAAGACGCACCGGCCCATAAGACGCACCTAGGTTTTTGAGGAGGAAAATAAGAAAGAAAAATATTTTGAACCAAAAGGTGTGCTTTTGGTGGGCTTTGAACTAATGGTAGCCTGTGAATGACACTATTATGGGGGATCTGTGAATGACGCACGGTTATGGGGGATCTGTAGATGACACTGTTATGAGCGTCTGTGGATGGCACTGTTATGGGGGTCTGTGGATGGCACTGTTATGGGGGTCTGTGGATGGCACTGTTATGGGGGTCTGTGGCTGGCACTGTTATGGGGGTCTGTGGCTGACACTTTTATGGGGGTCTGTGGCTGACACTGTTATGGGGGTCTGTGGCTGACACTGTTATGGGGGCGTCTGTAGATGGCACTGTTATGGGGGCATCTGTGGATGGCATGACACTGCTATGGGGGGGATCTGTGGATGACAGATAAATAGCATCTTATGCTATTTGTCATCCACAGATCCCCCATAACAGTGTCAGCCACTGTGAATGACCCACAATACAGGGGGTAGGGGCTGGCATCTACACTAGTTATCTATGGTAACTGCAGGCAATGTTTAACTATAGAATATGTTCAATCCAGTCTGTACTTACGATGGCAGGAGGCAGGAGGCTGGGCGGGGGGGCACTGGCACTGTAACTCACTAGGTCACGTGCCTGCAACACCTGCTTCATTAATAAAGTAGGCGGAGCAGGCACGTGACGTAGGAAGTTACTTTGCAAGTGCCCGCCTGCCCAGCCTCCTGCCGTTGTAAGTACAGGCAAACATATTCTATAGTTAAACATTGCCTGCAGTTACCATAGATACAATTAGTCCAGTGAGCGGGGCCCGGTGCAATAGAATACAGTGACTGCACCGGGCCCCGCTGCCATTACAAAACTAGATGCCAGCCCCCAGCCCCTCCTCCCTCCCCACTGATACACCGCCGGATGCGCTGTGCAGCATGCGGTCGGCGGTGTATCAGTGTAAACAGCAGCATTCGCCCCATAAGACGCACTGCCATTTTCCTCCCACTTTTGGGGGGGAGGGAAGTGCATCTTATAGGGCGAAAAATACAGTAGTTCGAAATCTTTCCTCATCTATTACCATTAATTACAGTAATAATAGTTCTTAATGTTGCTGTTGGCTGTAAACATTACACATTATTTTCTTTAAATGTTTTAGCGCACCTTTTAGTTCAAATATTTTTTTTTGCCATTTTCCTCCTCTAAAAACTAGGTGCGTCTTATAAAGCAAAAAAATATGGTATTGTGCAATTCATCAAGATATAGCAAGCTAAAGTGAAATTTGGCTTTTATTTTTCAAGTCAGCTTCTTTATTTTACTTCAAAATATTTTTATTGTTTTATAAATATAAAAATGAATATGAATACTCGCCGATAGGCGTGAAAAGGTTAACTTTGACCATCATACATAAATCGGCATGCTTGAGTTACAGCTGTTACAATAGTTGTACAGATATTGATATAATCGGTATATCACCTTTCTTTGTAAAACATAAATTTGGAGAAACATTTCCAAACGTGGAAAAGGAAGGGGGGGGGGGGGGAATCAGAGGGGAGGGGGGGGATAGGATAATGTGTATCTAGAAAGACTCATGATTCCACATACCATGCAATAGTCCTACCATTCCCAAATGAAATCCTAGTTTAATCCGTAAATCTTCTAAACTTCTTCAATGGGCCCCAAATAACCGAGAAACGTTGAGGTGTTCTGGTATCCCAATGTGCTATTTGCTCCAATCTATAGATCTGGTCACATTTCATAAACCAATGCTGCAATGATGGGGAGGTCTATTTTCCTCCAGTATACTGCCACTAGAAGGCGTGCTGCTGCCAATAGTATCTTACACAAAGTGTGAACCTCTCTTGATTTAGTTCTGGTTAACTCTCCCGTTAGGCCAAAAAGGCATAATTTAGGTGACGCTCGGACTGTTATTCTGCATACCTGGGATAGGACCTTACATACCTCCTGCCAATAGTTTTGAATTTTAGGACATGACCACCAGACATGACTTTGAGACCCAATATTAATCTCACACCTCCAGCAAATGGGACTGACCTCTGGGAACATAGTGTGTAACCTTTGTGGTATATAATACCAGCGTGTGAGGACTTTATAACTATTCTCCTGCAATTTTACACATCTAGAGACTTTCCCTGAAGCCCTTAACACCTTCGGCATCTCCCATTGATCAAATTTTATGACTAGTTCCTCCTCCCATTTATCAATAAACGCACATCTATTTGTATCATTTGTGGAAATGAGCAAGGAATATAAATGGGATATCTTCTTTTTAGGTTCTAGTTTTTGCAAGGCCATTTTTTCGAATATTGTATGATCTGTGCCCCATATTGGAGCTCTAGTCAGTTTTTTAAATATATGATAACAATGTGTAATTTGGAACGTAGTACATTGTTTCAAAGCAGGGTGTAACTGTAATTCTGAGAATATTGGCAAATCACCATCTTGGCATAAGGACAATATTGGCGTCGCATTACTTTTGTCCCCTTCTTTGACCGTGTTCCAGAAACATCAGCTTCTTTATTTTAGATTTGACCATGAAATACCAGTATGGTAATGAAAATGAAATTACAAAAGGCTCTATATTCAATTTTATTTTTGTCATATATTGCCACCCATGCTTGAGTGAAAAATTAAATTGCAAATTAAAAGTGTTTTCCAAAATTTTAATACTGATGGCCTATCCTCTGGATAGGTCATCAGTATCTGATCGATGGGGGTCATACACCCTGGACTCAGCTGTTTGAGAAGGTACCGATGCTCCTGTGAGCACTGTGGCCTTCTCTGTGTTTACCAAGCATAGAGCTGTACATTGTATAGCAGATGTGCTTGGTATCGCACTCAGCCCCATTCACTTGAATGGGGCTAAACTTTGCTTAGGCCACAGTGACCGATGAAAGTGTCATCACTGGCCAGAGAATAGGTTATCAGTAGTAACCCCTTTTAAGTGATTTAATTTAATTTTTAATTTTGTCATGAAGTTTTCACATAGGTGGCAAAAGAAATGTCAAAAAAAGTATTTCAATTTTCATTTTATTTTTGGCTGGATTTGCCTCCCATACAATGACTGCCTGAAGCCTGAAACTCATGGACACTGCCAAATGCTGAGTTTCCTCTATTAAAGGTAACCCGTCACATTAAAAATGTAATCCTATCTGCAAGCAGCATAAGCCAGGAGGAGCCTGCATATTGATATATACTGTAGATTTGTGAGAACAGATTTTGAGAACAGTTCATTTGTACTGTATTTGCACTGTACTATGAAGATGGTTAATGCACAGCCAGCCAATACTGACAGCCTTAGGGACTTCCAGGCTCTGTCAGACTGTTGTTTTCAACGGAAAACTGCTTAGCCATTGCCACTGACTTGTATTGTGGCCCAATAGAAGTCTATAGCAGCTGTGAACTGCAACATTGTTTCTGTTAGGCTGTGCTTCTCCAGCTTCACCATTACCAATTAAAGGTTCTGCATCAAATAGAAACATAAAAGTAGAGCAGTCAAAAGTTGAGTCCGTAGAGGTCTACAGCTAGGGATCAATGTTTAGTAGGCGTCGGGGAGACTCTGTCAGACTGCACAAATAGCCAGAAGAAAACGCTGAGGCAGGGATACCCTGCCTGACAACTGAGCCGCAGACCCTGGGTCACCAGCCCTTTGGCCAGCTAGCTTAGGCCTTCCCTCAGCAGAACCTTCTGCTACCAGAGGGGAGACTGGACAATTCAGGTCAGTGCATTGCCTATATTGTTTTACACTTGAGTTCCTCCAGTAAAGAAGCATACTGGTTTACTGCAAACCCTGACTCTTTGGACTTATTTCCCATTGTGATGCACCATCCCCTCCAGAGAAGAGTAACACCTCATCGATGTCCGGGGAATCCAGCATACTGTTGGGGCCACCTCAAACCCAGTCACTGTAGTGATTGACAGCCTTCTTTGTATACATATATAAACAGATAGCAGTCAATCAGTGAGGAGGACCACCCACTGGACGCCTAGGCCCAAAATGAACAGAAATTAAAATAAAAAATTATAATTCATACTGAATGTTTTCCTGCAAAACAATATATTAACCTACTCAACTCCTCCTTCTGTGTGCTATGCTGCCCACAGATTGTACTGCAGGTAATGGGTTCCCCGGTCTTCCAGGTCTGAGGCCACCTTCAGTTGCTCCTTGCTTATGGGTTTTTCTGCCTTTAGTTCTGTCTTCAGTAAGTGAAAAGCATGCTCAATTAGGTTGAGGTTAGATGACTGACTCAGCCATTGAAAAATATTCTGTTACTTGACCCTAGAGGGGGGTTTTAAGGATCAAGAAATAATGGGGTGGGGGTGGGGGCATTCTTTAGAACCATAAAAGCACCATTACTTGCCTATTAAAACATATTAAGCCCCAGTGCCATTGCACTGATGCCTTCTTTGTTTACCATGCTGCAGCAGTGACATCACATCGACACACATGAGCGCTGCAGTCAATCTCTGGGCTCAGTGGTCTCACCATCCACATTCTTGTGTCTTCTTGCCTAATTATTTAAAGTAAATCACCTAATAAGCTGGAGTCTTGACATATACGTTATTTAATAATGTGTGACAAAAATGGGTCACGGCTATAGGGCAAAAAGTCTTGGTTTTGACCTAAAAAGTCCTTTGAATCAGTTCAGTTAGTAGTAACAGTAATAGTGTTCTGTAAAAGTATACTAAACTAGAAAGGTTTATAAAACCATTGGTTTCTGAAAGTAATCAATCACAGTATAAAAATCCAGTTCAGAATGAATTGTGCAGTGTACAAGACAGGTCTGATTTCCCAGTGCGGCTGACCTCTGCAAACTTGGAACCTCTTGAGATTAGATGGAAGTATCCCCCGTTCAGCACTTTTTTATGCTGTAGCAGACGAGATTATTGTCCAGTTATATAAAATGGAAACAAATATTCAATTCATTTTTCACCCTAAATTGGGACACAGAAAAAAAACATTTCATGTTTCCTTTGAGGATTAAAAAAAGTCTCGATGATTAACTATGCCTTCATGGCAAAAGTCATTAAACAGCAGTTATACTCTCACTACAAAGTCAATATCTGGATGCTGGCAGTTGGAAAATTCTGCTATGTACTTCCCTTCAGGATGATGATAAATGAAGCTGACTAACCTCTCATGAAATGTTTGTCTTCATCCCTCATACGCTCGTGCAAGGTCTGCAGCAACATGTAAACTCCTCTAATCAGAAATTAGCAATACTTTCTGTTCTCTTAGGTTTAAGCTCTGTCACTGTTATGCTACGGATACGCAGATTACATGCTCTGTCTTCACTTCTTAGTCCTCAAGAGAAGAAAGCGCATTTAATTAGGTGGAAACATTGCCCTGGCAAGATATAGTTGGCTCAGTATAGAAAAACGCACCAAAACCACAGGTTTCATCTATTTGATATTTTTATCCAAAATCTTGTGCAAGCATCAATAATTTCATATCAAACTGGTACATTACTTATTACTCATTATTCTACTTCATATTTTCTATGCTATTAATTCAGAGAAAACTTGTATACATCCTACACAGAATAATACTGCAGCGCCCCACTAGCTTATGTCGGAACTGCAAAAGCTTTTTGTCATCTTCTGTAATATCATGCTGTATTGTGTTATCATGTGATATCCCTTTTTACCAGGCTGTCAGGTGCACTACATACATCCACCACTAGATGGGGGTAGCACCACAGTATAAATAGTATAGTTCAGGCCTAGTTAGGGGATTCTCTAAGTTGAGAGTTGGAAGTGTGAAGGAGATGGAGTGAGGAGCTAAGGGTGAAGAAGATGTCCCCTCTCCTCTCAGCTCTCTCTGGAGCTCCATGGCCCAGAGAAGCCTTCGTACACCTCAGTAACAAAGCCAGGAAGACAGGCAGAGGAAAGTCTACATTCTACTATGCATTCTTCAGGAGTAACAAGTGAATTTCTTGTATTATTGGATCAAGACAAAGGAAGGACAAGGCCATTATTATAGGCTCTAGGCGCCTTTGTAATTAGGTGAAGGACTTATTAGCTTCTGGCAGCCTCACCGTTATTCTTAAGACAGATCAGGATTCTGTCATATCACTTGTGTAGAAGATCAAGACTGGGACTACCTGAACTAAGACTAAAGCAAGTCAAAGAGCTGTTCATCAGTGAGTACATAGCTAACTACCTTAGCCTGACACATTACCACCAGCACAGCCTGTTACTGGGATTCATCACATCCAACTTGCATGTCTACCAGAGACTGTTTAATAACTGGATGTAAACTGTTATCAAGAACCTGGTTATAGTAAAGTTTACCGTTGGATTTAAACCTGCCTCATTCTTCTAACTCCACACCATTATTACTCTCAACATTTTGCACCATCAAGAATATTCCTTCCTTTTTTTACCTTAGTAATATAGTAACTTTGCATTCCCTGTTATTCATTTTCCCGCCAATTATTAAAATGAATGAATGATGTAATAAACCACGCCCCTTTAATCATCTACAGCTCTTTTTTTATTTTATTTCTGGCCACGAATTCTGGTCTCAATCCTGCGTCATGCGCACTGTGTGATTAGTGTAATGATGCACATTCACAGCTGAAAGTAAACTGGGCATGCGTTGGCTCATCCTCACTTCCGGTGGACAAGTACAAGCAGGAGTTATTTGGCGGGCAGAGTGTACATCTTGGGTAAGCGTTCTCCTGCTTGACTTGTACTGTGCAGTGGGCGGGCAGCAGCCAGCCTCACTGTTCACACAGACTCTCCCTGCTGCCACACACTTTATTTGTTTTTGCATTTAGTACATCGGGAAGAGGTCTGAACATACATGTGACATCGCAAGCTGCTGGCCGCCAAATAACTCCTGCTTGTAATGTACTGGTCCACCGGAAGTGAGGATGAGCTGACGCATGCCCAGTTTACTTTCAGCTATGAATGTGTGTCATTACACTGATCAGACAGCGCGCATGCGCAGGGTTTTGAGCTTCTGAACAAGTGAATAGGGGAGTGGCTACAGTGCTGAATAGAAAAAACGCTGGACTCATATCAAAGTTAGACGTCACACTGGACTCAAATCAGCTCATTAGCATGCGGCGTGGCATCTTTGTGTGTATATTATGAGGCTAATCATTTGTCACACCCGTAAGTGAATACATCTAAGGTACTTTTTAATAGTTAATGATTGTATATAATGAGTTATATTATAATCAAATACACACATGACAGGTTTCCTTTAAGAAAATGTATTCATAAATAGAAAATCTAAAGTCATATTCACAGGGCCAAAATACAGGTACTGTAAAAAATTCAATTGGCCAAATTTCTAGTAACCCCACTCCCCCCACAACATCTTGTACTTGGAATCTGAGGTTGACCCTTAGGTGTAATGAGGGATGGCAAGCAGGGCACTTGCCCCAGACGCAGAGGGTTAAGGGCGCGGGTGGGAAGTTGATTTACACGTTGAAGAGCCGTCCACTCCCTTATTCACAGTTTTGCAGAGCTGCGGCGCTCCCCAGCAGGCCATGCATCGCAATGCTGAGCTGTGTAGGAGGAGCATGCAGGCTCGGGAATCAGCCTCCTCCGATACGGCCGTCTGGTGGGTGTGCCCAATCATCAGGAAAACAGGTGAGTATTCAATGTGTTGCTTTTTTTCTTGTTAAATTTTTCTTAATGGAGCTGAAGGGGTCACTACTAAAAGGGGCAAAATGTGGGCATTACTATTGTGAGGGGCTACAATGAGGACATACTACTGTGAAGGGCTAACAATATGGGCTAACTACAGTGATGGAGAACTCACTATTGTGAGGTGGGCACAGTTTGGGCCTCCCTACTGTGATGGGGCATAAGTACTGTGAGAGGGCACAATGTAGACATAAGTACTGTGAAGGGGCAAAATGTGGGCATAACTACTGTGAGGGGGCACAATGTGGACATAACTACTGTGATGGGTATACTGCGGACATAAGTACTGTCAGAGGGTGCAATGTGGGCATTACTACTGAGAGGGACACAATTTTGGCATAACTACTCTGAAGGGGCACAACGTGGGCATAACTACTCTGAAGGGCCACAATGTGGATATCACTACTGTGAGGGGGCACAATGTGGATATTACTACTTTGAGCATTACTACTGTGACAGGACACAGTGTAGGCATAAACACTGTGAGGGGGCACATTGTGGACAAAACTACTATGATGGGGCACAATGGCACAATGTAGACATAAGTACTGTGAGGGGAGTACAATGTCGGCATTACTATTGTGAGGGGCACAATGTTGGCATAACTACTGTGAAGAGGGACAACGTGAATATTACTACTGTGAAGGGGCACAATGTGGATATTACTACTGTGACGGGGCACAATGTGGATATTACTACTGTGACGGGGCACAATGTGGCTATTACTACATTGAGCGGCACAATGTGGATATTACTACTGTGAGGGGGCACAGTGTGGGTATTACTACCATGAGGGGAACACAAAGTGGGCATAAGTGCTGTGTGGTAACACTAAGAAGAAGCAATGCCCTAGATTACCCTATTATACTATTGGGATGGCTAGGTCTTACAGGGCCAGCACAGTGCCTCCTGCTGGAGTTTTAATATGGTCACCGTATACCCATACCCCGTTTATGTGGTTATTCTTTTTGCTTTATCACCACAGCGACCTTGTTCCGGTTCCATTAGACATCACGCTGACATGACAAAGAAACCCTGGATGCGGTAGGACCAGTTGGTTCTTCCATTTATCGCAAGTGGTATTGATACCGCCATGTACCCTATGATAGATTTTATCAGCTGTACATATTGGGGATCATTCAAGGACGGAACAGGCAAGTATAAATAAACAGGGGGTTGGCGCCTGGTCCTGCACCACCGCCTAGAACTGGTGAGAAGCCTGGGTACACTTTTCCCTCCATATTCTCCCCCTTAAGGATACCATCACGGCTATTCGAATAGCGATATTCTCCAGCCATTGCTGAATAGGAATACCACCATACTGGACCCTATAACTTGAGTACACAGACCATATTTTTATCCTTATTAGTGGGTTTGCCCTTTATTTTATCACATGCAGCCACTGCTTTATGTTTTTGTTTCTCCCTGCACCTTACAAGGGTAACTAAGGTTTTAGGGCTTTTCTATCTATTCTGTCTATTTAATTAGCTTTTGCTTTTGATTTTTCACTCTAAAATCCCCTGATGAGCCCCTGCATTGGGATGAAACACGCCATGTTGGGACAGGAGTGAGGGTTATTTTATAGGGATACGGCCGCGTCAGGGATAGGTTCCAGACGGGGCGGGCACTCAGCATTTTGCAGGCAGGCAATAATAGCCCCTTTCCCCACATCATTATAGGGTGAGTGGCAATAGGCACAGATAGTTTTTGTCCCGAAAAACCCTGCATGGACCCGAGCAGACACTGTCTTCTGCATACTATGTGACAGAAGGATCTCATGTGACATTACCTACCTCAAGAACTGACCAGTATATCGTTACGACAGGAGGTTGTAAAATCCAATCAATTATTTATTTATTTTTTCACCGTTTATTTCACATTTACAAGGGGCATTATATTTTAATATAGTATTTAGTAAAAGTTATGTTTTAACTACCTATATCCTCATGTCATTTCTGTTTTCAGACATAAAACATATTGAATGTGTCAGAGGCCAGCATCATACTGAATCTGTGCCCTAGGTGCAGAAGTCTAGCAATCCTCACTGACTATCTTGTCATAGATGTCATCACATCCGAAAAAGACCTAAGGCTGGGTTTCCATGTTCAGGCATGTTTGCTATTTTTGGAGCCAACACCAGGAAAGGATAAAAAATGAAGAACACATAAAGTAAAGACGGAGGGGCAGATTTATCAAACTGGTGTAAAGTAGAACTGGCTTGGTTGCCCATAGCAACCAATCAGATTCCGCCTGTCATTTTCCAAAGGAGCTGTGAAAAATGAAAGGTGGAATTGGATTGGTTGCTATGGGCAACTAAGCCAGTTGTACATTACACCAGGTTGATAAATCTCCCCGAGTCTTGTCCTCTTTTTGAATCCAGCCCTGGCTTTGGCTTCAATAACTGCATAAAAAAACCTGAACATAGAAACACAACTTGTAGGCCGTATTCACACAACAATGATAAAAAAAAAAAAACGGCAGCAGAAAAACTGCAAAATGGGTAAGTTTTCATAGCCTTTTTTCACAGATACGTTTGGCTTAGCTGCTCATGCTTCACCAACCTGTGGCCAGCAGTCCTGCTGCATTCAGCGCCCACATGGAAGCGCTGTACAGGAATGTAGAGCATGATGTGGGTGCTAGCAGGCACAAGGGGTGGTTCCATGCTTAGTGGCATTTCTGCCAAACAGTTCCTGCCCAGCTATCATTCGTAATTCAACTAGGGATTCAACTAGGAAGTAATTTTTGTAAGCATGGATATTTCTGTATATAAATTGCAATCATTTTCTATTACAGTCACTGTCCTGGGACAAGCTGTCTTCTAGTTATTGATATGTATGATATGTGTGTACAATGACATACAATGCAATTAAAGTGGATGTGCACATGTTCTTTATAGATGGAAGGTAGATAAAAAAAATTCTGGTAGACCCAAGGAACCAGTCCAATTCTCAGGTCACTGATTCAGCATTTGCTCTATGGGCTGGTATTATACCACCTTTCTAAATGGGTTTATCCTTTAGAACCTACAGTGCCTTGCAAAAGTATTCACCCCCTTGACTTCTTTCGTATTTTGGTGTCTCACAAAATGAAATTAACATGGATTGTTTGAGGATTTGCATCATTTAATTTACAGAACATGCCCATAACTTTGAAGATTTTTTATTTATTTTTTATTGTGAAGCTATTGACTGAAAAAGTCAATGTGCATAACTATTCACCCCCCTAAAGTCAATACTTTGTAGAGCCATGGCAATCACAGCTCCAAGTCGCTTTGGATATGGCTACATGCACACGACCGTATGTGTTTTGTGGTTTGCAAATTGCGGATCCGCAAAAGAAAAACGGATGCTATCCGTTTTTTGGGTGGATCCATTGTAACAATGCCTAAAACGGACAAGAATAGGACATGTTATATTTTTTTGTGGGGCTACGGAACGGACATACAGATGCGGACAGTACACGGTGCGCTGTCAGCATTTTATGTGGACCCATTGAAATGAATGGGTCTGCATCCTATCCACAAAAAAAACGGAACAGACAAGGAAACAAAATACATTTGTGCGCATAAGGCCTAACACTGGGATTTTTGCCCATCCTTCTTTGCAAAACTGCTCCAGCTCCTTTAAGTTGGATGGTTTGCGCTTGTGAACAGCAATCTTTAAGTCTGACCACAGATTTTCTATTGGATTGAGATCTGGGCTGTGACTAGGCCATTCCAACACATTTACATGTTTCCCCTTAAACCACTCAAGTGTTGCTTTAGCAGTGTGTTTGGGGTCATTGTCCTGCTGGAAGGTGAACCTCCATCCTAGCCTCAAATCACGCACAGAGTGGGACAGGTTTTGCTCAAGAATATCCCTGTATTTAGCACCATCCATCTTTCCCTCAACTCGGACCAGTTTCCCAGTCCCAGCTGATGAAAAACATCCCCACAGCATGATGCTGCCACCACTATGTTTCACTGTGGGGATGGTCTTCTTTGGGTAATGTGGTGTGCTGGGTTTGCGCCAGATATAGCATTTTCTTTGATGGTCGAAAAGTTAAATTTTAGTCTCATCCGACCAGAGCACCTTCCTCCATACATTTTGGAAGTCTCCCACATGCCTTTTCGCAAACTCACAACGTGCCTTTTTATTTTTAGCTGAAAGTAATGGCTTTCCTCTGGCCACTCCACCATAAAGCCCAACTCTATAGAGCGTATGGCTTATTGTCGTCCTATGTACAGATACTCCAGTCTCTGCTGTGGAACTCTGCAGCTCCTCCAGGGTTACCTTAGGTCTCTGTGCTGCCTCTCTGATTAATGCCCTCCTTGCCCGTTCCATGAGTTTTGGTAGGCGGCCATCTCTTAGCAGGTTTGCTGTTGTGCCATGTTCTTTCCATTTGGTTATGATAGATTTGATGGTGCTCCTGGGGATCATCAAAGATTGGGATATTTTTTTATAACCTAACCCTGACTTGTCCCTTACTTTGTTTGGAGAGTTCCTTGGTCTTCATGGCAACGTTTGGTTAGTGATGCCTCTTGCTTAGGTGTTGCAGCCTCTGGTGCCTTTCAAAAAAGGTGTGTATATGTAATGACAGATCATGTGACACCTAGATTGCACACAGGTGGACATCATTTCACTAATTATGTGACTTCTGAAGGTAATTAGTTGCACCAGAGCTTTTTATGGGCTTCCTAACAAAGGGGGTAAATACATACACACGTCTGTATTATGTATGTGCACCCCTTATCATTTGTACAGCGCTATGGAATGAATGGCGCTTTAATAATTAATAATAATAATAATAATAATAATAATGCCAATTTTCTGTTTTCTATTTCTAAACAATAGTTTTATTAAAATATTTTTCTCATTTAACTTCACCAACTTAGAATATTGTGTTCTGATAAATCACAAAGTTCAGATTAAGGCCTCATGCACACGACCGTTGTGTGCATCCGTGGCCGTTGTGCCGTTTTCCGTTTTTTTTCACGGACCCATTGACTTTCAATGGGTCCGTGGAAAAATCGGAAAATGCACCGTTTGGCAGCCGCATCCGTGAGCCGTGTTTCCTGGCCGTGAAAAAAATATGACCTGTCCTATTTTTTTCACGGCCAACGGTTCACGGGCCCATTCAAGTCAATGGGTCCGTGAAAGAACACGGATGCACACAAGATTGGCATCCGTGTCCGTGATCCGTGGCCGTAGGTTTTAGTTTCATACAGACGGATCCGAAGATCCGTCTGCATAAAAGCTTTTTCAGAGCTGAGTTTTCACTTCGTGAAAACTCAGATCCGACAGTATATTCTAACACAGAGGCGTTCCCATGGTGATAGGACGCTTCTAGTTAGAATACACTACAAACTGTGTACAAGACTGCCCCCTGCTGCCTGGCAGCACCCGATCTCTTACAGGGGGATATGATAGTACAATTAACCCCATCAGGTGCGGCACCTGAAGGGGTTAATTGTACTATCATATCCCCCTGTAAGAGATCAGGGCTGCCAGGCAGCAGGGGGCAGACCCCCCCCTCCCCAGTTTGAATATCATTGTGCGGCCCCCCCCTCCCCTGTTGTTAACTCGTTGGTGGCCAGTGTGCGCACCCCCCTCCCTCCCTCCCTCTATTGTTTTAATACATTGGGGCCAGTGTGCGCGCGCCCCCCCTCCCTCCCTCTATTGTTTTAATACATTGGGGCCAGTGTGCGCACCCCCCCAACCCCCCCCCCCTCCCTCCCTCTATTGTAATAATAGCATTGGGGCCAGTGTGCGCACACCCCCCCCGATCATCGGTGGCAGCGGAGTAGAAGATTTTCATACTTACCTGGCTGCTGCGATGTCTGCGTCCGGCCGGGAGCTCCTCCTACTGGTAAGTGACAGCAATGCGCCGCACAGACCTGTCACTTACCAGTAGGAGGAGCTCCCGGCCGGACACAGAGATCGCAGCAGCCAGCAGCCAGGTAAGTATGAATCTTCTACTCCGCTGGCACCGATGATCGGGGGGGGGGGCACACTGGCCCCAATGCTATTATTACAATAGAGGGAGGGAGGGGGGGGGTTGGGGGGGCGCGCACACTGGCCCCAATGCTATTATTACAATAGAGGGAGGGAGGGGGGGGGGGGTTGGGGGGGCGCGCACACTGGCCCCAATGCTATTATTACAATAGAGGGAGGGAGGGAGGGGGGTGCGCACACTGGCCACCAACGAGTTAACAACAGGGGAGGGGGGGCCCACTGGCCACCAATGAGTTAAAAACAGGGGGGGGGGTCTGCCCCCTGCTGCCTGGCAGCACCTGCCAGGCAGCAGGGGACAGTCATGTACACAGTTTTTTTGTATATTCTAACCTGAAGCGTCTCCATCACCATGGGAACGCCTCTGTGTTAGAATATACTGTCGGAAATGAGTTTCACGATGTAGCTCATATCCGACAGTATATTCTAACATAGAGGCGTTCCCATGGTGATGGGGACGCTACAAGTTAAAATATACCATCGGATTGGAGAAAACTCCAATCCGATGGTATAACAAAACTCCAGACTTTACATTGAAAGTCAATAGGGACGGATCCGTTTGAAATGGCACCATATTGTGTCAACATCAAACGGATCCGTCCCCATTGACTTGCATTGTAATTCAGGACGGATCCGTTTGGCTCCGCACGGCCAGGCGGACACCAAAATGACTTTTTTTTCATGTCCGTGGATCCTCCAAAAATCAAGGAAGACCCACGGATGGAAAAACGGTCACGGATCACGGACCCACGGACCCCGTTTTTGCGGGCTGTGAAAAAAAACTGTTGTGTGCATGAGGCCTAACAAAACATTAAACTTAAGGCTGTAATGTAACAAAATACGAAAAAAAGTCAAGGGGGGTGAATCATTTTGCAAGGCACTGTATATACGGTACCTACTCATGCTTTGGGTAGACGTATCGAGTAATCAGTGTATTTGTAGGATGATTTTCCCCAAGTAATAACTTTTCTTGCTTTCATTTGTGTTTCTTTTTAACCCCTTCCGACCTATAACGTACTACTACGTCATGGGAACCACTGCGTTCCCGCAATTTGACATAATAGTACGTCATAGTGATCGTGCGGGCACCGGATGTATTGTAATGCATTGCAGACGGGATCAGACTCCCAAAATTGAATGTCATAAATAAAGTAAAGAAAAAAAATGTAAAAACAATGTGTTTTTAATAAAATTAATAAAGTAAAAAAGAAAAAAACTCCCCTTTCCCCTTATTTTATAATAAAAAAAACAGAAAAACAAAACAAAACCCACACATATTAGGTATCACCGCATCCGTAATGACCGGCTCTATAAATATATCACATGATCCACCCTGTTCGATAAACACCCTAAAAAAAAAAGGGGTAAAAAAAATGCCATTTTTGTCACCTTACATTCCAAAAAGTGCAACACCAAGCGATCAAAAAAGCATATGTCCCACAAAATGGTATCAATAAAACGTAAAATCTGCCAAAAAAGTGAAATTCTGAAATTTCATCTCCATTTTCCATTAATTCTTGTGGAACACCTAAAGGGTTAACAAAGTTTGTAAAATCAGTTTTGTATACCTTGAGGGGTGTAGTTTCTAAAATGGGGTCATTTTTGGGTGGTTTCTATTATGTACGCCTCACAAAGTGACTTCAGACCTGAACTGGCCCTTAAAAAGTGGGTTTTGGAAATTTTTCAAAAAATTGTAAGATTTGCTTCCAAACTTCTAAGCCAAAAAGTTAAATGTAATTTTAAAAATGATCCAAACATGAAGTAGACATATGGGGGATGTAAAGTAATTACTATTTTTGGAGGTATTACTATCTATTATAAAAGTAGAGAAATAAAAATTTGCAAATTTTTCGAAGTTATTGGTAAATTTGGTATTTTCTTATGAATAAATATGATTTTTTTTACCTCATTTTTACCACTGTCTTGAAGTACGATATGTGACGAGAAAACAATCTCAGAATGGCCTGTATAAGTAAACGCGTTTTAAAGTTATCACCACATAAAGTGACACATGTCAGATTTGCAAAAAATGGCCTGGGCAGGAAGGTAAAAACATGCCCGGGGTTGAAGGGGTTAAATACCTTTCCACATAGTCAACAAGAATGCTACAGAGCTGGGGATGTTAATGACAGAGTCTGTTCTGACAAAAAAATAATAATGTTTTTAGTCCATTACTACTGAACGTTTGAACAAGACTTTGAGCATTTCTTCAAGCACTGAACAAGTTAATGTTCTTAGTGTAAGAGGCTTGTCAAGAAATCACAGTTTCTGTCCCTGGAAACACATTTGCTTTTTGAAGAACAGAATATCAACAAATTACATTAGAGACCTGCAAGAAGTAGACGAGCAAAGATATGAAAGGTTGGACGTTCTCATAAATTTTTAGTCTTGTATAGTGGGAATTCACAGAAACCAATCTGAATTTGAAGTCTGAAAAGCTGCTTGTAAAATGGAGCTCATAGAAGTCCTCTGTTGTGTCCAATAAATGATATCACCTGTTCAGCACGCCGCAAGTCTTCAAGGTACTTTATAAATCCCTTAAAAACAAAAAAGAATATATTGAGTTACTAAAGCTTTTTTGAAGTGTGCACTTCTTTATTTTTTGTGTTAATGGGGTATTCCAGTGTTGCAACTTTCAGCATCAATTGACAGGAAACTACACAATGTAATTTACTAAAAGTGATAATTTACCTGTAATGCCCCATTTTCTTGCACGTCATCGTGGTCACATGAAATTTTCTTGTCGGTTCCCTATCCCAATGACATCACGTCTACATCTGAGGCGAGGCAAGACTTGTAAGGCTCTGCCCTGTAGACACAACATCATCAATGACCTTACCTCTTAAGGTCGATGTTCTGCTCATTCTCCTGAACCCTGTAGATGTGATGTCAGCAATTATGCTGTGTCTTAAGGTGGGGATTCTCCATCAGGGCTTCAAGCAGGCTTGGATCTAGGGCTGCCATCAGGAATTTCAGGGCTCCATAGAGGCAAAACATGTGCTCCCCTGCCCATTTTGATTTATGCTGTTTACCAATCACCATAAAAATATGTTAATATTCTGTAATGTGCACATGAACATCACTATCTTATGACTGATGCAACAAGATTTTTTTTTAAAACAAAACAGTAATACTATAAGGCATTAAAAAACCCTATCTTTGAAGCTGAGGTTCAAACCTCACTGAGACTTGTAGAAGATATGGCAGAAAACCTTTTACAGGTCTCAGTGAGATCTTTTACATTCCAGCTTTTTTCTTTTATAGTAAAAGTTAAAATTTTCTGCAAAGTTATTGTTAATAAAAGTAACAAAGAAAAACTTTTTTTTAAAAACATACTTATAAATATCACAAAACAGTATTTGGTATGCATGTAATCCTAATAAGCTATATAATATAGTGAACTCATTATTTATGGTGATTGGCAAATGGCACCCCCCCTTCCCTTTTATTCAGTAATATACTATTTATTATCAAATATAAGCACAGAAATGTCATCCCTTGCAACAAATCTAATCTGTAGTGTAATGGTAACTCTTCTGCCTGCTATACAGATGACCTGGGGTTCAAATCCTGATGATTTTTTTATTTATTTTTTTACAAAAACTATATGTGCTGTAAGAGGCCCCTTCCCACAACCCACATCCAACACAGCTTCATTAGCATATACTGAAGTGAATACTAATGAGGCTGCCAGGCCC
Source organism: Bufo gargarizans (assembly GCF_014858855.1). NCBI lineage: Eukaryota > Metazoa > Chordata > Amphibia > Anura > Bufonidae > Bufo > Bufo gargarizans. Next base: position 177,295,600 of record NC_058081.1, read on the forward strand.
TGCTTGGATCTGTGATGTTCCAGCTGGGAGGGAAAGGAGAGGAAGAGACCTCATACTACAGACACTTATTTATTTTTGTAACCGGAAAATTCCTTTAAAGACGCTATCCCATACTGACATGTTTTTAAAATATCAACCCCATCCCACCGGACCTATGGGTGTAAGCATACTTGCCGGTTTCCCACCGCTTGGTTCTGGCTCTGTGAGCCCACCAGCACTTGGGAACATGTCCACCTGGACAACCCTCTTAATTTTTCAGTTAATTTTTTGGTGTCATCTCCTTTATTTTCACAGTAAGATGATTTTAGTGTGAGATTGCGACTTTTTTTAAACTTTTTTTTTACTTAAAAAAAAAATATTCAATGCTAAATCTGGAGTCAAACTCATTAACATAGCTAATCATGCCCACTTTCCCACCCAAATTTCAAAACTGGAGTAAGTGGTGTAAAAATGGGCCTAAAAACTTGCAAAACCCCCATTTTGCCACTTTTTAAAGCCAGAATTTTGAAGCAAAGGCATTATAAATCAGGGCTAATGTACGGAGCTTTGCTTCTCCTTTAAAGTGGTCACCTGAATTTTCTGCTCTGTGCAGTGATTGATGGCTGGTAGATACACATTAGTCTATGAATTACTGATAAAAGGGGTGAGCTGAGCACGGGACCACTTCCTTCATGTATTTCATAATTTTGAGACCACTGTATTCATTGGCCAAACAGCATAATTTCTGCCATTTTGTCTAATAGGAAAATGGATCTGTCCCTGTAATATTTTGCCTTTAACAATGATCATTTGGTGATGCTTGGGGTTAGCAGTATCATAAATTGCTTGAACTTTGATATAAAATAATTCATACCAATGAAATAGTCTTAGAAATTCTGAAGTTTCATCTGCGAGTGGCATTTGGCAGGTATACATTCTTAACAGTATACTGCAACACATGATGAAATCTAAACACCTCACAGAAATAGAAAGTGTCTGACGATTATAGTCAAGTAATATGTCCAGATTTTCCTTCAGGTTCTGTCAGGGAAGCTAAATTATGACTGCTAAAGAAGAAATATGACTGAACCAAATCTTGTCTCCAGGCTTTAAATTGATCAGAAAATCTTACAGTACATCTAGATTGATAGGAATTGTGAGCAACAGTCTCCATAATCACCATAATGACCAAGAAGTTGCTATGAGACTGGTGTGATAGTCCTCTGTCATCCGTGAGTAGATGGATGGTCCTCACAGGAGCAAAGCTTTAACATTCTCTGTATATTGTTCAACTATTTAAAAGTTTTACTTCTGTAGAGATTTGTATGTTGTAATACAAAGTCATATGGAGCTAAATAGTACTGTGGGCCACCGCTGCTCTGCTCCCCCTCTCCAGAGCTCTCGGCCCTGGCAGCACAGACCAATCTACCACTATCCTCTCCAGTCACTGGGATACAGTAAGTCTGTCCCTCCATGTAGGCTGCAGCCTGCTTGTTGGCTCAGCCTCTCTCTCTGCCTGTAGGGCACGCACATGCTCCCTCTTGGAGGACCAGCAGACATCTTAATCTTCACCAGCCAATGGATGGCTAACTTGCACCTTCCCCAGTGGGAAGGTGCCTGAGAAATAGGTTCTTGTCTGCTAGTGTCCCACAAAGGTTTGCTATTATAGGTTTTTCTTGCCCAATCAGCTTCTGCCTGTTTTCTGGATTTGACCCTTCACTGCGTGTTCAGACCCTTGCCTGATCTCCATGCTGACCCTGTGTTGCCCACCCTGCCCTTGGGTCATTTACTGGATTACTTGTATTTTGCCTGCCCTCACCTCGGCCTGTCCCTCAATATAGTTTTGCCTGATAATTATTTTCTCTGCACCAGTTTCTTTTGACTCCCATGGTTCAGGAGACTCTTGAACAGATACTACACCAGGAGAGAGCAGCCTGGTGGTTCCCCTGCAGTAAAGTCCAGATCCCTGTATAGGGATTAAAGGGTGAAAACCAGGGGGCCACTTTGATAATGCTCCTTGGGAGAAGCCCTAAGCCAAATCTGTTCAAGTGACACAGTGGGTCCATACTCGCAGGGTAACAATAGGATACTCAAGTAAAAATGTGTAATGCCATTCTATGAAGTCCATGGAGGTCAGGAAAAACACAATGCACATCTAGTATGTTTTTGATTCGTAAAAATAATACACGCATTGTGGGTTAAATGTTATCAACTTGGTGTTAGCCAAAATTACAAAAAAAATGGTAATCTGCAATTACTTGGGTGCAAACATTTTAAGCCTGGTGAATTATTTCATAAATATGGGACATGTCATTTTTGCCCCAGTTATTTTGCATTGTGACTGTCTGATATGCTGTGAGCTGAGCAAAAGGGGTACACTGGCCAAGGAAAGTAACATGCCATCAGAGAATTACTCTTCCAGGTGACCTGCAGATACATCCACCTGATACACATAGCAGTGCTAGTAGCTATAGCATTACAGCCACATTACTCCTCCTCACCTGTTTGTAGGAGTTGTTTCATCTCAAGGTGTGATGTCCTTGTAGTAAAGTTAGATAGGTTAGGTTTTGTCTTTCTCTCAAGTGGTACAATATGAAATAGTGGCCTTTATAACATAAAAGGATGTAACAACTGTGCTATAAAAAGGTATACCCTTATCATTTTCTGCGTGCATATGTTTGTTGCTTAATAACTAATGATTGCATTTATAGAGCTGTCCTGGAAACGTTGCCCTTACAACACAGTGCAGGTTACATATTTATATGTCTCTTTAAAGGGTTTTCTGGTAATTAAGAGTTTTATTTTAGCAAATGCCCGCAGCCTGCCCTCTGAAACACAGGATTTATACTTACCTGCTCCAGTGATGCATGGGCATGGTCACAGCGATGATGGGGCCACCAGCAGAAAATCACCACTGAAGCCAGTCATTGGATGTAAAAAGAGGAAGGAGACAGCGGGGAGCAGGTTAGTAAGAATCTTCTGTTTCACAGGGCATGTAAAAGGTACTTGCTAAAAAATAAAAACCATTATAGCCAGAAAAACCCTTTAAGCCTAACTTTGCAAACACAATGGCCCTCATGTACTAAAACTGGCATCATCTGATATCTATTAACTGCGGCGACTATCCAGACATACAGTATGTTGGCATAAATGTATGAATGTGTTTTCTATGAAACAGAGTCATCACTGACGTTATAGGTAAAGTATAGGAATGAGCCATCCCATTAAATGAATGGGACGGCTTAGGTGTACTTACACCTGCTCACTGCTGAGGAGAGGTCATCAATAAAAATGACTTGCTAATTAATTTACACTGGCTAAAATGACAACACTTTTTTTTGTCAGTGTCTCTGTGGAGTAAAGATTTTAAAAAGTTACATTTCATAATCTGTCTACATCATGGCCAAGCTGTAAGCCGGACTACTTTCCACACCGTTGTAAGAAACTGACATGCAAAAAGATGGAATTACATTGAGAAATGTAGGCCAATAGTTCAAATCTATCATCCGCTGATCCGTTATTAGTTTTTCTGCTTCTTCTTTATTTTTGGTACCTGCCTCCAGAACATTCACTAATCACCACCATCATCTTACTTCTTACTGTCTGTATTTTGGACAGGTCCACTGTGTTTGCAACATTTCTGTACATTTGTCAAATCTACTCTATATTACAAAGTTATATATCACACAGGTATACATCTATGCACCCTGTTGTGTTAATAGGATACATAATTGTTATAAACTCACTTGTCCGAGCTCCAGGGGCAAGAACCTCAGCCTGGGCATGGCCATGCTGGGAGAGACGCGCTGCTGAGCCACGCCTCCGGGTGATGTGACAGCATCCTTAGTAACAGGATGCAATGCTCTGTTTCTCCCTGCAGTGGGCATGTGCTGGAGGAGATTGGCAGTGGATTCATTGCTCAGCTGCTCTAGTCCTGTTTCTGACTAATGGAGCTCCTATCAAGTGCTGATCCAGGGACTTGGAGCTCTATTTAAACCCCTTCCTGCCCATATGCCAGTGCCAGTGATAGTTTTTGGACTCACGAGTTGTGTTCCTGGTTCCTTTGCCTATTGGATTGCTAGTTCCTCTGGCCCTGGCTTGGCTTCTGACCACTCTCTGTCTCTCATTTGGTACTGCGTTGTCGGTCTGGTTCTGATCTCGGCTTGTCTTCTGAACACTCCTCTGTCTCTGGTTTGGTACTGCATAGCTTGTCTGGTTCTGACCAATTTACATACAACCAAAATACTGTAAGCCATAAATCGTCAAAAAATATGAATGGATAAAACTATCCATACACATCAATACCATGCATAACACAATCCACTCATGCCTATGGCAAAAAAAAGTGTGTAACTATATGCCAATAAAAATTACCAGACCGCATGAAATATAAATACAATTTATTGACACAATTTATAAATAACAATTCATACATGAAACCAAGTGTCCCCAGATGAAGGTCTGCCGAAATGCGCGTCGGGGCTGGCGCCATCCCAGAGGAGACACATAATGGGTAAATAGACTCTGTTCATTGTATGTATGAGATACTTATAGGCATTTGCACTTCAATATTATGTATAATGGGATTAAGTCACCAGTTGTGTCTCCTGATGTGGATGTCGCCTTTTCCTGCACTTGGTTTCACGTATGAATTATTATTTATAAATTGTGTCAATAAATTATATTTATATTTCATGCGGTCTGGCAATTTTTATTGGCATATAATTTACATACAACTCTGGTATTGTGTTTGTCCGTCTCTGCACTTAAATAGCGTAGGGACTGTCTAGGCCTGTCTAGCGGGCTGTCCCTGTCTGTCCCTACCTACAGTCGGTAAAATAATATATGGTAAAACCTCTCCACCTCTTTGAGAAGACCCCCTGCCCCCATCTTTATGCAGATTAGATTTTCTGTGACAGATTTTCAGTTCTACCATATATTATACATGCTGGTCATTTTCTTTAGGCCACATTCACACAATCGTATTTTTGCTCCACATCCGTTCCGCGTTTTTTTGCTTAGCGGATGCGGACACATTCATTTCAATCGAGCTGCAAAAAATGCGTACAGCACACCATGTGCAGTGCACATCTGTATGTCTGTCCCGCTGCCCCCCAAAAAGATAGGCATTGTTACAATGGGTCTGCAAGAAAATGGATGCAACACTGGCGTCACACAGACATCTTCTATATTTATTGCAGATCTGCATTTTAGTCACCATAAAATACATACGGTCGCGTGAATGCATCCATAATAAGACTGCCCCCCTGAAAGACCCCTATTCATTGCAACTTTGGGTGGTCTTCCTCTTAACTGTTGTTAGTAAATCTATGAGTGCTTGTATCTGTTTTTACCACAAGATGGCAGTGTTTGCATAAAACTTCATAACCTGAAATTATAGTTGCAGGCTTTCCACCAAGTCTGTTAATGAGAAACTCTCCTTTGGTCAGGTCACAGGATGCACAGCGCATACTGATAAAATGTGGAATGGAAAACATATATTAGATCAGACCAGCGCTCAACACTCTGGGTTACAGAGCAGTTACAATAGAATAGCAGTATAGTTTCATGTGTAGTCTTAAAACTGACAATCAAATATGACATCAGATGATGATGAAATGCAGTAATGACTGAATAGACATTGAGCCATAATGCCTGAATAATGTGGCTTTATGTCCATTTATTCCATGGTCTTAGTGCATACTGTACAATACAAGTGATTTAGGACCCCTCCTCCTCCTGTGTGTTGCAGGTTCACATAAGTTTAGTGTCTGTGATGCTCCCAACTCCGTGGGATGTTATATATTCTATAACTTCTTGGACCAGGGAGATCAAGCCTGTCTGTACAATTCATGCGCATGCCTCCCAACCATCCCAGATTTGGCAGGACAGCCCCAGATTTTGTCCTGGAAGGACTAAGGTATGTCCCAATTAGGGCTGAAACGATTACTCGATTAAATCGAGCAATTCGACACAAAAAAATCCTCGATGCAAATTTTTTGCATCGAAGATTTGTTTGTGTCATGTGACCACGGAGCGGGAGTGAAGCGCTTGCTATTGCTCCCACTCCGTGTTCTCCCGCTGCGCTTGGAATACTCACCTTTCCAGCAGGCGGCCTCCGGACACTCCACAGTACGTCCATGGTCCCGCGCTGCTCAGACCTCCTGACGTACGCACGCCGTGACCTGACGCACTGTGTGACGTCAGGAGCAGAGCAGCACAGAACAATAGAGTGTCGGCAGCGCCCCTGCTGGAAAGGTAAGTTGGTGAAACCGAGGGGGTGGGGGCGCTACTAAGGCCAGGCGCCTGAAGTGCACAGCGTCATAGAAACCAGTGACGCTGTGCAATCCGGGTGTCAGGAAGAGAATGGCGGCAGAGCTGATGGCACAAGGGGGGCAGAGCTGATGGCACAAGGGGGGCAGAGCTGATGGCACAAGGGGGGCAGAGCTGATGGCACAAGGGGGGCAGAGCTGATGGCACAAGGGGGGCAGAGCTGATGGCACAATGGGGCAGAGCTGATGGCACAATGGGGGCAGAGCTGATGGCACTGGGTGGGGAGAGCTGATGGCACTGGGTGGGGAGAGCTGATGGCACTGGGGTGAAGGAGAGCTGATGGCACTGGGGGATAGTGGAGCTGATGGCACTGGGGGATAGTGGAGCTGATGGCACTGGGGGATAGTGGAGCTGATGGCACTGGGGGGAACTGATGTACTTGAGCTGATCGCACAGTGGGGAACAAAGGGTGTTGGGGACTGATGGCAGGGGGTCTGATGAGTTTTTATAAAGGAAAACAGTCTATTATTTTTTTCTTATTAGATTACTCGATTAATCGTAAAAAATAATCGATAGAATACTCGATTACTAAAATAATCGTTTACTGCAGCCCTAGTCCCAATTTCAACTAAATCTGCATCCTGAATCCTATTGTGTCTTCTGATCTGAGTAGGAGAGAGCCAGGGGATGATGTGCTTCATTCATCAGGGGAATGGTTTTAGGTAAGTATTACTTTTTAATTTATTAGAACTACAGGGGCTTAACTATTTTGAGGAGGCACTACTATAAGGGAGACAGCACTATTGTGAGGGGGCACAAAGGAGGCAGCATTATTATGAGGGAGCTCTATATGAGCATTCTACTGTGTGGAAGCACTATGTCGGCATAACTGTGGGGGCACTAACAGGGCATTTTTACTTTGTGGGGGCTCTAAATGGGTATAACTACTGTGTCGCGGTACAAAGGGGACTGGGCGGGATTGGGTGTGTATAGATAGGCATGGGGCGGAGATACATTTATGGCTTAGTGGAAAAAAATTAACCATGTTGCTGATTTTGTCCCCTGAGCTTATCAAAAGCTTATCAAAAGGTGGCAGGTATGTACGTGCTGTGCTAGTACTGCACTTCCCTAGGACTGCTGTACCCGCCCTACATGGCCCACATTTCCAAAAGCCTCCGTTGAACTCCATTGCAGCTTCAAGCACTCATGCACATAGACTGGGTTTCCACCTTGCTGGCTTGTTTCCACTGTTGCAATCCAACCCATTCACCACAATTCTAAAATGTATTGCTTTGACCAAACTGTCCACATGCAAATCAAAGTGTCAGCCTCTAGAAAATCATTATAGCATCCCTCATGAAAATGTGAATAAATAGAACACTACAAACTCCACGTGTCACAATAGGGCCCCTCAGCATCGAGGAACAATGACATCACAAAAGGCCCCGGCTGCCTATCTCTCTGGTGGCAGCCGTGACAGCTTCATTTGTTGGTCATGTGCACATCAGCAGGTGAGGGCGCCTTTGTGTGTGTGTCCATAGCTGGAGAGGTAGTTCAAAAAGGCACTTTTGTGTTGATTGGAATACTGCTGCAATGTAATTCGGCAAACCAGAACACAAGCCATCTCACCTGTTTCTGATGGTATGGCCCTCCGGACTTGGAGAGTACATTAGTGCAGCCCCTACCCTTACCTTGGGAGAGCTAGTGTGGCCATCCATTTCTGTTTGTTGCTTCTTGGCTCCGGTGTTACAGGCTCACATCAGAGTTTGCGCCAGCCACTGTTCCTCGGGAAATCATCAGAATTTTTGGGCCCAGGAGATGGAGAATGAACCTCTCTGTGTGATCTATGCACTGTACAGTATTGCACTTGGTTCTGGTCCAGGTTTCTGAATACAGGATCCAGCCCAGCACTCCGCTGTAACTGCAAGCAATCATGCGTGGAGACCACGGCGCCTCCTTGCTAGCTTTCGCTTTTGTAATCTAACCCATGTGCCACAGTGCTAATTCAATTAACTCACAGGTCTGTCCAAGTACAAATCACAGTGGCAGCCTCTACAAAAACATAATTGCAGTCCCTATGAAAATGTGCATAGACAGAACAATGCACGTCTCACAATGGGGCCCCTTGGTATCCAGGAATGATCACATCACAATGCGGACCGAAATTACAATAGTGTGCATGAGGCCTAAGGCAGAGGATCAATCCTTGGAAATATCTGAAGAAACTCCTTTTTACACTGGCTGAGGATCGGCTAATTATTCGGAATGAATGCCCCTATGAAAGCTTGTTCCTGATAATTGACCTGTGTAATTGTGCAGCTGAATATCTGACAGGACATCACATTTTATGCGCCACCACAAATCCTCATTTGTCAGCTGAATATTGCCCTGTGTAAACAGGGGTGTGCTGCCTGCAAACAGTGAAACTTTATGGTAAAGTACAATTGAAGTGCCACAACATTGTAGTAATGGCTGAGAACCACATGACAAAACCTCCCAAAATGTACAGCAAATTGCAATTATATGCTTCACCTGTACTTGGTGTTCAATCCCAGCAATTTGTGGTAAGCTGCCACCTAGCAGCCAAAAAGTGGGAACCCAGCTATACGTTTGCATTACCTATTTGATGCTTTTACCAGTTTTAAGGGATTTTTTATGTTTCCCTTTATTTGATTTTATTATATGAATTATAGAAAAATAACTCACGCAAATCTTCAACATGGCTCTGTCATAGTATTGCTTCATTTGCATTGTATTTGTGGCTTTTTTGGGGGCAGGTTAACTTAACAGGACATGACAGTAAAGACAGTGATTTACTCTGGAACATCATAACAGTTAAATTAATACAGTGAGGAACAGAAGTATTTGAACACCCTGCGATTTTGCAAGTTCTCCCACTTAGAAATCATGGAGGGGTCTGAAATTCACCTTGTAGGTGCATTCCCACTCTGAGAGACAGAATAAAAAAATAATAATCAGGAAATCACATTGTATGATTTTTAAAGAATGTATTTGTCTGGCACTGCTGAACATAAGTATTTGAACACCTAAGAAAATCAGTGTAAATATTTGGTACAGAAGCCTTTGTTTGCAATTACAGTGGTCAAACGTTTCCTGTAGTTCTTGACCAGGTTTGCACACACTGCAACAGGGATTTTGGCCCACTCCTCCACACAGATCTCCTCTAGATCTGTCAGGTTTCGGGGCTGTCGCTGAGCAACACAGAGTTTCAGCTCCCTCCAAAGATGTTCTATTGGATTTAGGTCTGGAAACTGGCTAGGCCACTGCAGAATAGTGATGGTCAGTTCGCAGTGTTCGCTAGCGCCTGTGCCTGTGCCGGTCTGAAATCAAATGCAGTCACCGGGAGCAGGCAGTTCTGAGAACAGCTGCCAGGGGCCTTCATCAGGCTGTTCTCGGAACTGCCTGTTCCCGGTGACTGCATTTGATTTCAGACAGGCTCCCGGCTTGGGCACAGGTAAGGGCTTACCTGTGCCTCGTCGGACAGGTGAGTCTACCTTATTAAAGATGGCAGCCCGCATGTGTTCACTGGCGAACACTGCAAACTGACCATCACTGCTGCAGAACCTATATATGCTTCTTACGGAGCCACTCCTTGTTTATCCTGGCTGTGTGCTTTGGGTCGTTGTCATGTTGGAAGACCCAGCCACGACCCATCTTCAATCCTCTGACTAAGGGAAGGAGGTTGTTGCTCAAAATCTCACAATAAAATGGTCCCATTCATCCTTTCCTTAATACAGTGCAGTAGTCCTGTCCCCTTCGCAGAAAAGCACCCCCAAAGCATGATGTTACACCCCCATGCTTCACAGTAGGGATGATGTACTTGGGATGCAACTCATCCTTCTTTTTCCTCCAAACACGACGAATGAAGTTTAGACCAAAAAGTTCTACTTTGGTCTCATCTGACCACATGACTTTCTCCAATGCCTTCTCTGGACCATCCAGATGGTCATTGGCAAACTTCAGACGGGCCTGGACATGTGATGACTTATCCCCGGAAGAAGCCAGGTTTACTGGCAAAACGGCGTTGGGTCAGAAGTCGGCCGAGAGATCTTTGCACCACTCAGGGTATGTGTAATCTTGTCCTTGCACTTTAACCTCAATCTCTATAATTGCCTCCTTTGCACTTTGTTTGGGGCGTTGCTGTCATGAGGCTTTGAGGTATGCTTTTTTGGCTAGCATTCTTTTTTCCCTGTTGTTATTTTCGTGCACTGATCTCCCAGCCTCTCCTTGGGTCCTGCTCCTCATCTGTGTGTCCTGCCTTGTCAGCTGAAACTCTACAGTGCAAAGAAGAAGCCATTTCTAAGCAAGATCCACAAGCTCAGGCGTTTTCACTGGGCCAGGGATCATTTAAAATGGAGTGTGGCAAAATGGAAGACTGTTCTGTGGTCAGACGAGTCACGATTCAAAGTTCTTTTTGGAAATCTGGGACGCCATGTTATCCGGACCAAAGAGGACAAGGACAACCCAAGTTGTTATCAACGCTCAGTTCAGAAGCCTGCATCTCTGATGGTATGGGGTTGCATGAGTGCGTGTGGCATGGGCAGCTTGCATGTCTGGAAAGGCACCATCAATGCAGAAAAATATATTCAGGTTCTAGAACAACATATGCTCCCATCCAGACGTCATCTCCTTCAGGGAAGACCCTGCATTTTTCAACAAGATAATGCCAGACCACATTCTGCATCAATCACAACATCATGGCTAAAACTACAACTCCCACCCTGCCCTGCTGTGGACTGAGAGCTGTAGGCAGACTGAGTATGCTGGGAGTTGTAGTTTTGCAACAGCTGGAGAGCCGCAGGTTGGCCATCCCTGATATATTCAATATACAGCACCTCAACCAGCCTATGTTCATGTACAAAACTTGATATTAAAGAAACTCCCTAGTTTATTACTATAGACACGATCAGAGCTGAGATTACTTCTAGGTGTAGAGGAAAGCTGCCAGTGTCCTCTTCTCCCCTGGACCTACCTTCTCAAAGCTGCTGCAGGGACCCCCATATTCAGTCGTCTGGTAGCATCTTGCTGCTGTGTTAGCAGGTAATATTTGAATGTATCCGTACGGTGGGCCCCCTAAATAAATATTACTGGTGGGCCCTAGGCACCCCAGTCTGACACTGCACATAAAGTAATCATGTATCTCCAGTCATTTCTAGTGAATCACACAGTCAATGAAACCGACTATGTACAGCTCTGAAAGTCTGTGTGAAAACCCTTCGTCAGCTAGGCCTGTGCTTTCATTTACTGTTCTGTGTATATAAATCCAGGTTTAATCCTCTTTACAGTCTAGTAATGCTACTTCCAACGTCAACATCCTAACGGTAAATACTATAATTGAAGGAGATGATGTGCGGGGGTAATTGGCTTGCTGAGCAGCAGTTGCCATATTGCTGCATGGTCGCTGATCAATACGAGCAGCATACATACCATCACTGCTTCTGATTAGATCTGCCGATAATCATTCTCTCATGGTAGGTTCATACTATTACTGTAAATATCTATGCAGCATCAGAAAATGACACATAGTATGCAAATGCCCACTATTAATATTATTAGAATAACATTATTGGATAGCGTTTTTTGGGGATTTAGATACTGATAACCAATCCTCAGTATAGGTCATCAATATCAGATCAGTGGGGGTCTAAGACCTGTAACCCCTAATGTTCAGCTGTTTCAGGCAGCCACAAGCGGCAAAAACGATACAGTGGACAGAGCCGGAAGCAGAAGGCTCCAACCGCTGTGTAGTGGCCGCGCCTGGGTACTGCAGTTCAGCCCCCATTCTGGAAAGCCTTCTGCTTCCAGATCCGTCCACTGTGTAGTTTCCTGCACTGGCAGCTGCCACAAACAGCTCATCATTAGGAACGCCAAATTAAACTAGACACCCATTTATAGACAGCACTGTTTAAAAGGTCATATATTGATTTACAAGGTAGCTACCTGTAGGGGGCACTCAAGAGAACATTTTACTTCTTCTTCTGGAGGAAAGCTAATTTGCCTATTAGTATTGACTGTAAGGCCCGGCGAGATTTCCATGCGGGTGCAATGCGTGAGGTGAACGCATTGCACCCGCACTGAATCCGGACCCATTCACTTCTATGGGGCTGTGCACATGAGCGGTGATTTTCACGCATAACTTGTGCGTTGCGTGAAAATCACAGCATGCTCCTCTTTGTGCGTTTTCCACGTAACGCAGACCCCAAAGAAATGAATGAGGTTGCGTGAAAATCGCAAGCATCCGCAAGCAAGTGCGGATGCGGTGCGATTTTCACGCACGGTTGCTAGGTGACGATCGGGATGGGGACCCGATCATTATTATTTTCCCTTATAACATGGTTATAAGGGGAAATAATAGCATTCTGAATACAGAATGCATAGTAAAATAGGGCTGGAGGGGTTAAAAAAAATAAAAAATATTTTAACTTGCCTTAATCCACTTGTTCGTGCAGCCGGCATCTCTTCTGTCTTCTTTCTTCAGGACCTGGGTAAAGGATCTGTGGTGACGTCACTGCGCTCATCACATGGTCCATCACATGGTCCATCACCATGGTGATGGATCATGTGATGGACCATGTGATGAGCGTAATAACGTCATCAAAGGTCCTTTTCCTCACAGATGAAGACAGAAGTGGATTAAGGCGAGTTAAAATATTTTCAATTTTTTTTTAACCCCTCCAACCCTATTTTACTCAGCATTCTGTATTCAGAATGCTATTAATTTCCCTTATATGGTTATAAGGGAAAATAATACAATCTACACAACCTTGAACCCAAACCTGAACTTCTGTGAAGAAGTTCGGGTCTGGGTACCACAGTCGGTTTTTTATCACGCGCAATTGCGTACCTACTCGCGCGGGTTTGCCGCAATGCACCGGGACGCATCCGGACATAATCCGGACACGCTCGTGTGAAAGAGGCCTAAGACTCCCTACAACAACTGAATTTCCACAAGGAGAACCAGTACCTTCTAAGAGCTAGGTAGTACCGGCATCTGTCTTCACTGAACCCCCTGTGTAATATACTGGACATTCATAACCCTCTTCAATGGTAGCTTTTCTGATCTGAAAGTTATCCACCACAGAAGAAATATATTTAACTACAGTCATTTCCATAGTCGCTGAAGCTGGAGAACCAGGAGATACACTTAAGCATCAGATCAATATTATAGAAGTTGACTATTCATTTGGAGAGAGACATTATGTAGTGGAACCAAGGATTGGACTTGTTCTGCATTTGTTTTATATCTATAACATTTTAATTATAATTCTGCAGTGTGTGCAAGTTGTCAATGCCTGCAGTGCGCAGAATGCCTTTATTATAGCTTGTATTAATTATCTGGTATATGTCCATTAATTATATTCCGCATTGTTTTAGAACAGTTTACAGAGTTCATACTCACATAACTCAGTGTTATAATTATAAACTACATAATTAAAACATAGGCTCCCCGCTAATAATTGCGGAATAAGCAAATTCCACCTAATGTATGCCACAGACGACAGGAAAAGTGCAGTGTTTGCTCCTGACATTTATTTGGTTTATTGTGCATAATTGAAGGAAATAATTGTTTTGCTCCCAATAAAAACCGCCTTAAGATGAAACCAATGTGATTGTTTTTCATCCTTGGTATCTCGACGAGGACGGCATGCTGTGTCTCAGGAAGCTTTGCTCACGTAAGAATTAACAAGACGTCCGCCCAGCCTGAGACCGAGGTTTAGCAGGAAGCTCCCCAAGAGGCAATGCACTAAATGAAATAAGACCTAGTTCTAAGCGCCTGTCAAAATCTTATCTCCGAATTTCACCTGTGTCCTCCACAGACTGCGAAAACAAGCTTTAAATTGAGAGACTTGGGTACCACTTAATCTAGAACAGTCAAACTGCAGCACTATCAGTGCCTTTAAAAAGTTCTCAAATGCCTGAAAGTTGTGGCCAATTTACCAAACACGTCACCATTATATCATCCTTCCAAAATACTGACAGTTTAACCCCTTAATGACCCTTGACATACTAGTAAGTCATGACTGCAAGTGACTTGACGACCTTTGATGTACTAGTACAGTACCTCATGGCAAACTCCAGTCACCGTGCCTGGATTGTGCGGTGACCGGGACAGGATGGTGGCTCTGCACGGCAGGCAGCCATCTTTTATTTATTTTTCCAGAAATACTTTATTTGATTTTACAGGTTTATTACAACCAATAAGAAATGACATATCTTTAATTGTTTTAATTTAACATTCTATCTTTACATGAAACAACAAAACTTAAATTTAAAAAAACACATTATACCTTCAAGTCTGCTGCCTTAATATTTCCCTAGGAGCTATCGTTCTTTTGTTTGTGCCCTTAATTTCCTCCAGCAAGAACCAACTTGTATGTCTAAAGGGGTCAAACAAAAGTTCCCTCTTATTTTCATTACAGTATTTGATAAAAAAGAGTTTCCACTTCCACTTCTCCGAGATCCATTTAAAAAAAAAACTTTTGTGGTTATTATTTGTTCCAACCATAAAACTATTTTTATAGACAACAATACTTGATCAATGTTTGGGGGCTGTGGGAGTTGCCAATTCGCTAATATACACTTTTTTGCTGCCATAATCATAGTGTGTGTTATCAGAGGTAAATGACTAGACCCTCCAGTGGAAGCGTTAGATTCCCCACCATATGTATGAAACGGTACAGTTTTGCTCCTCATGGGGATCGCCAGCGTACAGGATCCTTTTAGTAAAGCATGCAGGCAGCCATATTAACTAAGGGCTCAGAGTACTTTCTCCGGCCTACTGCAGCATCGATCGCTGTGATTGGCCGATCAGTGAAGACTGGCCCACGACAGAGCCGGCAGCACTGTTAACCATTTATGATGCTGCAGAGGGTTCAGACAGGGGTGACTGGTGTCCCCTGCCAGCGCTGTGATTGTCTGGAACAACGCTCCAGCCAATGGCAGCACTATAGGAGCAGAAGGAAATGGAAGAACCTCTCTGCGCCATTCTAGCTGGTGACTGCTTGCATAGAGGTGCTTCCCTGTGCTGCTGCTTCACTTGCTGGGACTTATAGTGCAAATCAGTGGTTCTCCACTCCAAAGAAGAACAGAAGAAAAGAAGAAGAACAGCAGATTTTTTTCCCTCATCTTCAGCAGTTTCAGATCCACAATCCATCCCAATCCCTGACCACCCAGTCCCCCCCCCCCGTCGCCCAAACAGCAGGGTACAAGCATATATGGGCAAACTTTTTGTAGCTGGTGTTGGATCAGGACACTATTTATTAGTACAGAATTGATCTATAAAAAGGCACAATATTATCAAATCAAAATAAAAGCACACTAAAAGTACATAATAATACACATTCAAATACACATTAAAATAATCTGAATAGATTAGCCAAAAGGGCAGGGAGAATAAACTGCTGGTAGGAAAAAAATTATGGTTAGGAAAGAACTTGGGTGATGCACCTAATTGGTGGGAGACATAATGCAAATGAGACTCTCAAAATCCATATTTTCTATGATGATCTATGATGGAATCTCACAAATATTAGGACAGCACTCCTTAGGTAGTGAAAGATAATGATTTTATTTCATGTTATTTCAGCCGGAATAGGTGGTATGTCAGTTGCAACGTTTCAGGCTTAATATTCGCCCTTCATCAGGCACTCTGAGGACCACACTGTGTATACAGCCGGCGCTGATCTATGATGGAAGAGACAATGTCCCACAATACCCACGTCCAGATAGAACAATGTCCCGCAGATATGTAATCCACTGATACTACACAGATAATGTGCAAATTAGGCAATATCCCACAAACGTTGTGTCACAAAAGGATACTCTACTTCCCTTTAGCTGGTGCCTCCAAAGGGAGGATAATATTGGGGGGCAAGAAAGTCCAGACACAACATTAGTGTATATATAACATAGTAACATAGTAAATAAGGCCGAAAAAAGACCATCCAGTTCGGCCTGTCATCCTGCAAGTTGATCCAGAGGAAGGCAAAAAAAAAACTGTGAGGTAGAAGCCAATTTTTCCCACTTTAGGAGAATAAAAAAATCCTTCCCGACTCTAATCAGGCAATCAGAATAACTCCCTGGATCAACGACCCCTCTCTAGTAGCTATAGCCTGTAATATTATTACGCTCCAGAAATACATCCAGGCCCCTCTTGAACTCTTTTAGTGAACTCACCATCACCACCTCCTCAGGCAGAGAGTTCCATAGTCTCACTGCTCTTACCGTCAAGAATCCTCTTCTATGTTTGTGTACAAACCTTCTTTCCTCCAGACGCAGAGGATGTCCCCTCGTCACAGTCAGAGTCCTGGGGATAAACAGATGATGGGATAGATCTCTGTACTGACCCCTGACATATTTATACATAGTAATTAGATCTCCCCTCAGTCGTCTTTTTTCTAAAGTGAATAACCCTAATTTTGATAATCTTTCAGGGTACTGTAGTTGCCCATTCCAGTTATTACTTTAGTTGCCCTCCTCTGGACCCTCTCCTGCTCTGGTATGTCTGCCTTGTTCACAGGAGCCCAGAACTGTACACAGTACTCCATGTATGGTCTGACTAGCGATTTGTAAAGTGGTAGGACTGTGTTCTTATCATGGGCATCTATGCCCCTTCTGATGCAATAGAGGATTCAATATACAGCCAGGTCCATAAATATTGGGACATCGACGCAGTTCTAACATTTTTGGCTCTATACACCACCTCAATGCATTTGAAATGAAATGAACAAGATGTACTTTAACTGCAGACTATCAGCTTTAATTTGAGGGTATTTGCATCCAAATCTGGTGAACGGTGCAGGAATTACAACAGTTTGCATATGTGCCTCCCACTTGTTAAGGGACTAAAAGTAATGGGACAGAATAATAATCATAAATCAAACTTTCACTTTTTAATACTTGGTTGCAAATCCTTTGCAGTCAGTTACAGCCTGAAGTCTGGAACACATAGACATCACTAGATGCTGGGTTTTATCCCTGGTGATGCTCTGCCAGGCCTCTACTGCAACTGTCTTCAGTTACTGCTTGTTCTTGGGGCATTTTCCCTTCAGTTTTTGCCTTCAGCAAGTAAAATGCATGCTCAATCGTATTCAGGTCAGGTGATTGACTTGGCCATTGCATAACATTCCACTTCTTTCCCTTAAAAGGATTTCCCTTAAAAAACTCTTTGGTTGCTTTTGCAGTATGGTTTGGGTCATTGTCCATCTGCACTGTGAAGCGCCGTACAATGAGTTCTAAAGCATTCGGCTGAATATGAGCAGATAATATTGCCCGAAACACTTCAATGTATTAGTATCATATATGGCAAGTAATTAAATAATTAAATACTTATGTTGGCTACAGAGTAGCTAGTTTACCGTACTGCCCAATATATGGTTAGTTTCCTCTTGTTATAACTTCGCTGCGGCGTGTAGACGATGGTTTAGCTATATATACACTCACCTAAAGAATTCTTAGGAACACCATACTAATACAGTGTTGGACCCCCTTTTGCCTTCAGAACTGCCTTAATTCTACGTGGCATTGATTCAACAAGGTGCTGATAGCATTCTTTAGAAATGTTGGCCCATATTGATAGGATAGCATCTTGCAGTTGATGGAGATTTGAGGGATGCACATCCAGGGCACGAAGCTCCCGTTCCACCACATCCCAAAGATGCTCTATTGGGTTGAGATCTGGTGACTGTGGGGGCCATTTTAGTACAGTGAACTCATTGTCATGTTCAAGAAACCAATTTGAAATGATTCGAGCTTTGTGACATGGTGAATTATCCTGCTGGAAGTAGCCATCAGAGGATGGGTACATGGTGGTCATGAAGGGATGGACATGGTCAGAAACAATGCTCAGGTAGCCCGTGGCATTTAAACGATGGCCAATTGACACTAAGGGGCCTAAAGTGTGCCCAGAAAACATCCCTCACACCATTACACCATCACCACCAGCCTGCACAGTGGTAACAAGGCATGATGGATACATGTTCTCATTCTGTTTACGCCAAATTCGGACTCTACCATTTGAATGTCTCAACAGAAATCGAGACTCATTAGACCAGGCAACATTTTTCCAGTCTTCAACAGTCCAATTTTGGTGAGCTCGTGCAAATTGTAGCCTCTTTTTCATATTTGTAGTGGAGATTAGTGGTACCCGGTGGGGTCTTCTGCTGTTGTAGCCCACCTTACTTTCCCATTCTGACATTCAGTTTGGAGTTTAGGAGATTGTTTTGACCAGGACCACAACCCTACATGCATTGAAGCAACTGCCATGTGATTGGTTGACTAGATAATCGCATTAATGATAAATAGAACAGGTGTTCCTAATAATTCTTTAGGTTAGTATATATATATATATATATATATATATATATATACATATACAGTATATATATATATATATATATATATATATAATGAAACTCTGCAGCACTCCTTGGCTTGAGAAAGGTTCTGAGGTTCTGAGGTTCATTACTTGTTTATCATCCTGAATCGAGGGATTACCGCGGGCACCCACTTTTCAATTTTCAAGGGAGTGCTGCCTGGCTTTTTATGGATATATATATATACATATATATATATATATATGTGTGTGTATAAATTTTCATTTTTCCTTCCTTTACATCTTTATTTATTAATTTTTATTCTTATTTTCATTTTTTCTTTTTTCAATGTTTCTGTTTTCTTTTTTCCTTTTCTTCACTAACCACATGAACTTATCTCCCTTTTGGATCAACGCAATTTGGATATATCTATTTTCTATATGGACACAGTGAACTATCATAATTACTAGGGGACTATCCATTGACTTACAGTATTTCATATTCATTTTTCCCTTTTTTTATATATTTATATATTTTATATATACAATACTTTAAATAAAAACCTACAAATTTTTTATTATTTACGGTTCTATATCTTATTCTACATATACGTATATAATCAAGAAGTGATTGTTATACTTGACCACACATACATACCTCTACCACACCTTGTCAATTGTATCTATCATACTGGGCCAGATTTATCATTACTCTGACAGCTCACTCCACTTTCACATATGGCTAAAGTCAGTTTTAGCTAAGTCAGATTTATGATTGGCCTTTTAAGACTGTGATAAATGTGGTTTGTCGATAGCAGTTTATCCGTCAGTAAGCGGCTTTAAAAAAGTCGCACTTCTTTACAAAAAAGTCGCATGTTCTTTTAAAAAGTCGCATAAGATAAGCATGGTCCACACTGGAGTGATTTTGCACATTTTTTTGCGACTTTTTAAATTGTCGCAATAGTAAGTCTAGAGATTAATTTACATAAGAAAACACGCCCACTTTCAGAAAACTGGCGAGCATAGTGCAGAGCCAATAAAATTTTTGCACAGTTTAAGCGATTGCGCAAAAATCTGCGACTTTTTCACTCCATTATTCTGACTTAAGCTAATGATAAATCTGGCCCACTGTGTCTACCATATATCTCCTATCGGTGCAGTTCTGGATGGTTGAGTTGCCTGTTATTCACTACCATTTACTTTTGTCCCTTTGTTTCTCAGGGAAACCCTCTAAGGTCCCTTTCACACGAGCGAGTTTTCCGCGCGGGTGCAATGCGTGACGTGAACGCATAGCACCCGCACTGAATCCTGACCAATTCATTTCAATGGGTCTGTGTACATGAGCGTTGTTTTTCACGCATCAGTTCTGCGTTGCGTGAAAATCGCAGCATGTTCTATATTCTGCGTTTTTCACGCAGCCCTGGCCCCATAGAAGTGAATAGGGCTGCGTGAAAAACGCATTGCATCCGCAAGCAAGTGTGGGTGCCATGCGTTTTTCACTGATGGTTGCTAAGAGATGTTGTTTGTAAACATTCAGTTTTTTATCACGAGCGTGAACAACGCATCAAAACGCATTGCCCCCGCGCGGAAAAAACTGAACAACTAAACGCAATCGCAGACAAAACTGACTCAACTTGCTTGCAAAATAGTGCGAGTTTCACTGAACGCACTCTGAACGCATCCGGCCCCAATCCGCAACGCCCGTGTGAAACCAGCCTAACAGAGCACCAGTACCATTTGCCACAACAGGTGAGCCACCATATACCCTTTATATTTCAATATCTGACAAAGCCTATCTCCATGTGAGTAGCAGAACTACAAGTAACAGCACACTGCTAGTCAATTGCACAAAGATATAAGCAAATACTGAATGGAAAATAAGCTGCTTGGTGGCTATACTTACTGCAAGAGAAGTTGGAAGCTCTTTGCACATATAATTGATCAAAAATATGTCGGGCCCATCTACCGAACGACAAAGTGGCTTCCATCAGACGGGGACTACTCTAACACATGCCTCTCCTGGGCTTACAGCCTACAATCTGGGCAAAGTAGGACCCAGCTATATAATATACAGGCCTCTTCTAGGCTATCAGCCTGTAATATGGGCAAAGTAGAATACAGCTATATAATCTTTCTAATTAAAAGGACATGGTAAATGGGCGGTGGTGCACGGTTCAAAATCACCAACTGGGGGTGCCACCCCCCAGTGGTAATATCAATAGGAAAGAAAAACAAGCCTGTAAGCCCAGGAGAGGCATGTGTTGGAGTAGGCCCCATCTGATGGAAGCCACCTTGTCGTTCGGTAGATGGGCCAGACATATTTTTGACCAATTATATGTTGTAAGGGATCGCTGTACTTGGGGGGTCATTCTCACAAGAATCGTCTTCAGGACACCAGGTTTCAGGTCCAAACAGTGCATTTATTGTGCCTCAGCAAACCAAACATAAATAATACAAAATCAACACCTGCGCGCCTGGGCTCTAACTAAACATGAAGTTCCTGACTCACCTAAGTCACAGTTCACACCCTGTGAACCCATGCGGCTTTGTCAGCCAATGTCCCACGGCCTCCTGGCTATACAGAGTCCAGTACACCCACTGTCTCCAGGTCAGTGTTTATGGTGGGGGATTGGGGCTTAGTAGTCTGACTATAGCCCTGCGACCCTCCAAGGCGTCGCTTCGTCACCCAACTCCAGTCTATTTCCCAGTCTTGTGGTCCCTCAGCCTTGCCCAGCTGAGACCACACAGACAGAGCCTCCAGGCCTCTGTCCACAGGTAACACACTCCCCCCTTGCTGACACCCTGGGAGGTGCCTTATGCCAGCCTGATTACTTCCAGCTGGTCTCGCCTGTGGTGGAACAGGGGGTGTGGACCGCACTATCCACCCCTTCCTTGCCTCTACCCTGAGGGAGACCTCTCACTGTCTCACAATGTGCAAAGAGCTTCCAACTGCTCTTGCAGTAAGTATGGCCACCAAGCAGCTTATTTTTAATCCAGTATTTGCTTATATCTTTGTGCAATTGACTAGCAATGTGCTGTTACTTGTAGTTCTACTAATCACATTGTGTTTCAGCCAAGGTAGCATGCACCTGCGTTCTCAAATTTACATGCTATGGAGGTGCTGGTTTGTTTGTTTTTAAAGCCTATCTCCACTAACATTAACCAGTATTCAGTGACTGCAGAAAACCCCACTATCCATCTTCCCCTATGTCACAATCAAAGGGGTCCAGGAAGCCGGAATGTAGGGATTTGATTGACAGAATTATCCCCCTGGAGAATTCTCTAGTGATCTCCTTTCCCTCATTAGTAAACGAGTGGGTTTGCAGGGTAAAGGAATCAATATGTATTTTTATTGATCCTGCAAAACCACTTTTATTAGGAAAACAATTCTAAAAGACACCTGCTCTCCATGGCGTTTAGGCATCCTTCACACACACACACACACACACACACACTTTTTAGCGTCCTTTAAACACTTGCAACACTTGTATTTAAAAAATAATAATAATAATAAAAAAAAAAAACATAAATGTCAAGCAATTTTTTATGTCTTTTTTGTACAAGCATTTTTATTTTGTTACATTTGTAAACCTATATTTTTTTCTGGTGTTTACCGAACTAAAAAGACAGGGTGGCATTAGCAGGAGGTGCTCAAACCCACATGCAGTCGTGCATATATACAGGGGAGCAAATCCTGCACTTGTGGCCCGTTGCTAATGGCGATCCCCAGCAAAATGCATACGGTGGAGGATGCCCGCGGCGAACGACAAGTACCACAATAGACATCTCACACAAGGTAGCAAGTGCGGATGTCATAATCAATATAACAATATAACAAAACAATAGCAAAGACAGGTGCAGGGCTCCAGATGGCGACCAAAATGGTCGCCAATGCGACTTAGAATTTACAAATGGCGACAAGACTTTTTAGTCTTGTCGCCATTTGCGACTAGACCCTCCGCGGCAGCTCTGCAGTAGAACAGCGGCGGGCACAGGAGATGATAGTTCTCTGCCCCGCCGCTGATGTTCTCCTCAGTCTCAGTCAGTGAGTCACAGCACACAGACAACAGCAGAGACGCCGGCAGCAGGGAGGGGAGGGGCTGGGAGGAGTGTAATCTGATCCTAGAGTGGAAGCTGCTTCTGCCAGCCCCTCCCCGCCCACCAACCAATCAGAGCTGAGGCAAGGCGAGCACTAGCAGCTCTGAGTCACTGACAAGTACAGGGAGAAAGAATCGAATGAGTCACAGGTGAAAAGAACTAAAGATCCGACTTAGTGACTCATTTGATTCTTTCTTAGATTCCCTGTACAGTGTGCCCCCCCCCCAACACCCCAGTATAAGAAACATTGGTGGCACAGTGTGCCCCCCCCAACACCCCAGTATAAGAAACTATTGGTGGCACAGTGGGAAGTGCCAATGAGGGTTAAAGAATAATTTAAAAAAATTAACTCACCTCCTCCAGTTGATCGAGTAGCTGCCGGTCTCCTGTTCTTGCTTCAGGACCTGTGGTGATGTCACTGAGCTCATCACATGGTCCATTACCATGGTGATGAATCATGTGATGTATCATGTGATGAGCACAGTGATGTCACCACAGGTCCTTTGACAGGTCATGAAGAAAGAACAGGAGACGATCAATTGGAGGAGGTGAGTTAATTTTTATTTTATTTTTTGAACCCTCATTGGCACTTCACACTGCACCACCAATGTTCATTATATTGAGGGGGGTCGCACTGCGCCACCAATGTTTATTATATTGAGGGGGGCACACTGCACCACCATTGTTTATTATACTGGGGTGTTGGGGGGGGGGGTGCACACTGCGCCACCAATGTTTATTATATTGAGGGGGGCACACTGCGCCCCCCAATGTTTATTATACTGGGGTGTTGGGGGGGTGCGCACTGCGCCACCAATGTTTATTATATTGAGGGGGGCACACTGCGCCACCAATTTTTGTTATACTGGGGTGTTGGGGGGGGTGCGCACTGCGCCACCAATGTTTCTTATATTATTATCAAACTGGGGTGTGGGGGGGGCGCACTACGCCACCAATGTTTATTATATTGGGGGCGCACACTGCGCCACCAATGTTTATCATACTGGGGTGTTGGGGGAGCGGCACTGCGCCACCAATGTTAATTATATTGCACTTGCTTGCGATTTTCACGCAGCCCCATTAGCTTCTATGGGGCCTGCGTTGCGTGAAAAACGCACAACATAGAACATGCTGCGATTTTCACGCAACGCACAAGTGATGTGTGAAAATCACCGCTCATGTGCACAGCCCCATAGAAGTGAATGGGTCCGGATTTAGTGCGGGTGCATTCCGGTATTTTGAATGCCAGATCCGGCACTGATACATTCCTATGGGAAAAAATGCTGGATCCGGCATGCAGGCAAATCTTCAGTTTTTTTTCACCGGAGATACAACCGTAGCATGCTGCAGTTTTCTCTTTTGCCTGATCAGTCAAAAAGACTGAACTGAGACATCCTGATGCATCCTGAACGGATTGCTCTCCATTCAGAATGCATGGGGATAAAACTGATCAGTTCTTTTCCGATATTGAGCCCCTAGGACGGAACTCTATGCCGGAAAAGAAAAACACTAGTGTGAAAGTACCCTAAAATATTAAGTTTAAATCCCCCCTTTCCCAATTTTACATATAAAATATATAAAGAATAAATAAACATATTACATAGCGCTGTCCAAACTATTAAATTATTAAAAAATATTTCCTATGCGGTGAGCATTCACCATTTTTTAGTCACCTTGTCACCCCAAAAAATAGGATAGGACTGCTCTATTATGGGCCGAACGTTTCATAATATGCAAAATGCACGCGGCTTTTTTTGGTGTTTTATTTTTTTTTGCGCGGTATTGAGTATCGCAATACTTTATGGTGACGAAAGCGAATCAAAATTTTGCTATCAAAACAACCCTATGCCGATCTGATCGGAGTAGCGTTGTCACGATACCAAAATTTTGATTCGGTTTCGATTTGGCGACTAAAAATTAGATTTGGCTCCTAAATTTTTCAGTTCAGGAGCCAATGGCTACCAGGTATTTTTTTTAGTCTGGAGCACTGAGGTGCACTCTGCAGTCTCACTAAAACCCTCAAACTGATTTTAAAATTGAGAGATTAGTCAACATGTCCTACGGTGTAGAACATGTCTAAGCCCGGGCACCACGCCAAGGTTTCTCAAGTAGCCCTGGTGTTTACCGAAGCCTAGAAGACGAACGCCAAGCAAAATTCCTCAAATGCCACAAACAGAACCAAAATGCCATTGACACTGTGGAGCACATTTATGAAAACTGTCTAAAAAAAAAATTGTTGTCGCCCGTAGCAACCAATAACAGCACAGCTTTAACCCCTTAAGGACCTTGCCATTTTTCACCTTAAGGACCAGGCCGTTTTTTGGAAACTTGACATGTGTCACTTTATGTTGTAATAACTTCAGAACGCTTTTACTTATCCAAGCCATTCTGAGATTGGTTTCTCATGACATATTGTACTTCATGATAGTGAAAAAATTTAGTTTATATAATTCACCTTTATTTATTAAAAAAATCCCAAATTTACTAAAAGTTTTGAAAAATTAGCAATTTTCAAATTTTTTATTTCTCTGCTTTTAATGCTACATGCACAGGGCCAAAAACTGCGGCTCGGATGCGGACCCATTCACATCAATGGGGCTGCAAAAGATGCGGACAGCACTCCGTGTGCTGTCCGCATCCGTTGCTCTGTTCCGTGGTCCACCCAAAAAAAAAATAACCTGTTCTATTCTTGTCCGTTTTGCGGACAAGAATAGGCAGTTATATTAATGGCTGTCTGCAATTTGCGGACCGCAAAACACACAACGGTCGTGTGCATATAGCCTAAGGCAGATAGTGATACATCATAAAAGACTTATTACTTTACATTTCCCATATGTCCACTTTCATGTTTGCATCATTTTGTAAATGTCATTTTATTTTTTAGGATCTAATATGGCTTAGAATTTTAGAAGCAAATTTTAGAATTTTTACGAAAATTTCCGAAACCCACTTTTTTAAGGACCACTTCAATTCTAAAGTCACTTTGTGGGGCTTAAATACTGGAAACGACCCATAAATGACCCCATTGTAGAAACTAAACCCCTCAAGGTATTCAAAACTGATTTTACAAACTTTGTTAACTCTTTAAGTGTTCCACAAAAATGAAACGAAAAAGGAGATTACATTTTTAAATTTCACTTTCTTGGCAGATTTTCCATTTCAATTCATTTTTTCCTGTAACACATCAAGGGGTAACAGCCAAATAAAACTAAATATTTAGTACCCCAATTCTGCCGTTTACAGAAATACCCCACATGTGGTCATAAACTGCTGTACAGGCATACGGCAGGGCGCAGAAGGAAAGGAGCGCCATATGGATTTTGGAGGGGGGATTTCACTGGGATAATTTTAAATTGCCATATGACATTTAAAGACTCAAAAAAAGTGACCCTATTTTGGAAATTATAGGATAAGGTGACACTTTTATTGGTATTATTTTGTGGTATATATTACTTTTGATTGCTCTATATTAAGCTTTTTCTGAGGCAAGGTAACCAGAAAAAGGCTGTTCTGGCAGTTTTTCTTTTTTACGGTGTTCACCTGACAGGTTAGATCATGTGCTATTTTTATAGAGCAGGTTGTTATGGACACAACAATACCAAATATGTCTACTTGTATTTTTCTTTTGTTTCAGTTTTACATAATAAAGCATTTTAGAAATAAATTATGTTTTTGTGTCTCCTTTTTCTGAAAGCCATATTATTTTTATTTTTAGGGCTATTATCTTATATGGGGTGCAGTTTTTGCGGCATGAGGTGACAGTTTGATTGGTACTATTTTGGAGTACATGCTACTTTTTGATCGTTTGGTATTACACTTTTTGCAATGTATGGTATGTATTATTTTTTACGGTTTTCACCTGACAGGGTAAACCATGTGATATTTTTATAGAGCAGGTTGTTATGGATGCAGCGATACCTAATTTGTGTATTTTTTTATATTTATTTTGGTTTTACACAATAAAAGCATTTTTGAAAAAAAAAATCATGTTTTTATGTCTCCATTTTCTGAAAGTCATATATTTTTTAGGCGATTGTCTTAGGTAGGATCTCATTTTTTGCGGGGTGAGATGACAGTTTGATTGGTACTATTTTGGAATACATACTACTTTTTGATCATTTAGTATTACACTTTTTGAGATGTAAGGTTTTTACTTAATTTTTTTAGGGTGTTCACCAGACGGGTTAGCTCATGTGATGCTTTTATAGAGAAGGTTGTTACAGACGCGGAGATTCCTAATATGTCTGTTTTTTAAATATATTTTCATTTTAAACAATTAAACCATTTTTGAAACACAAGAAATGATGTTTTAATGTCCTTATTTTCTGAAAGCCATTTTTTTAATTATTTTTGGGATCAAATTTCTTTGCGGGATTAGATGACAATTTCATTGGTATTATTTTTAGGTACATATGGATCTTTGATCACTTGGTATTACACTTTTTGTGATGCAAGGTGACAAAAAATTGCTTTTTTTTAGCACAGTTTTGTTATTTTTATTTTTTTACGGTGTTGACCAGACAGGGTGGATCATGTGTTATTTCTATAAAGCAGGTTGTTACCCACGCGGTGATACCAAATATGTCTGTTTTTTTACAATTTTATATGCCACTTTTTATGGGAAAGGGTCCTTTTTTATTGAAACGTTATTTTTTTTATTATTGTTAAAAACACTTTTTTTTCACTTTTATTATTTTTTTATTTATTATTACAGGGTCTAATCCCTGTTTCAATGCAGCACAATACATCTGTATTGTTCTGTATTGACTATTAGTGTATTACACTCATAGGCCTCCGTACGTGCCGGGCCTCAAGGCCTTTGAATGGCTTGGGGCTGCCATGGCAACCATCGGTTCCCCACCACCGCAGTGGACCTGATGGATGAGGAGAGGGAGCGCAAACCTCCCATATGCCGTGGTCAGCACGCAAACCTCCCATATGCCGTGGTCAGCACTGACTGCAGCATATAAGGGGTTAATCCACCGGCATCAGTGTTATCACCGATGCTGGTGGAGGCAGCAGGGATTCCTGCTGCTGATCACGGCACCGCACATGGGGGGGGGGGGGAGTACTGCAGGACAAGAATGCTCGTCCTAGGGCACAAAGTAATGACCATTTAGGACGAGCATTCTCATCCTGGGTCCTTAAGGGCTTAATTGCACCATAAGAAATAAAAGCCATGATGTTAAAGTCTATAGCAAATTTGTTAAACATCTATATACATCTGGGTAGATTTATCAAAACTGGTGTAAAGTTTAACTGGTTTAGTTGCCCATAACAACCAATCAGATTTCACCTTTCATTTTCCAAAGGAGCTCTAAAAAATTTAAGTTGGAATCTGATTGGTTGCTACCGAGACATAGTCCCAGCGACAGTGAGTAGCAGGAGATCTTTGAGACTGGCAACACATGGTTTGATTTGACATGTTTACCTTGTGTTGTTTCTGGTACTGGCCAGACCCTTAACTTCCAGGTGTTACTATTGTGGTCATTTAACTTTCCCTATTTATAGTTGTTTCTCCCAGAATGCTGTGCGGTTTATAGCTTCAGTTGGACCTGTGGATAGCTGGTGTTTGGATCTCGGCTGAGTTACTGGTGCTGCCATAGCTTCTTAGAAGTTAAGTGTCACCTTTCCCTTTTGTATTTTATTTTGACTTTTCTGTGTGTTGCATTTCCTTGTTGTTTTGTATTAGGCCTTAGAGAGACTCCCATTTATCCTTCCTTTTGGAGGAACAGGTTGTCTCATTCCTGTCATTAGTACCAGGGTACTTTAGGGTTAGATATAACTTTAGGTATTCCTGTGTATGAACTCATCTACCTTGGGGCTCTGTTCACATTGGTAGTCAGTCAGGGATTTGGTTAGGGTTTTCAATAGGAGGTGTCCATCTTCCTTTCCTAGTTTTCAAGCCTTATTTCCTTTCCCCTTTCCCTCCTATGTTCGCTGTGGGGTTTCCTTCACACATTAGAGCGTAACACTAAGGTCAAGTTCTCACTTCAGTCTTTTTCTCCATTATTTCCATCAGTTGTGGTCCATTCACATGGGAGGCGGTTATCACGTGGCAGCCCCACAGTTTTTGGTGCAGAATCCATTCCAAATCGAAGGGCAAAAGCCTCTGTGTGAACTTACCCACTTACACATGCCCAGTATTTGGTCAGTGTTTTGCATCAGTATGCAATGTACAGCACTGTGCTTGTTGAGCAAGTAGAAGGCAGCGGCGCTCCCAGGAGCGCCGCTGCCTTCTCAAGCAGCTGATCGGCGGGGGTCCCGGGTGTTGGACCCCCACGATCAGATACAGAGGATAGTGCATCAGTATTAAAGTCTCGGAAAACCCTTTTAAAGGGCAATGAAAAAGGATTTGGCAGAAAGAGAAATGCACTCTCATTTATTTCCCCATATTTGTATTGGGATTTCCTCTGCATATTTAGAAACTGTATCTATGGAAATTGCTGTTATATGACAGAAAAGCTCAGCTTTACAATTTGCTCTGCTATAAATAAGCAGGCATGGGTCTGAGCAGTCATAATAAATAACCTCACTGTATCCAGAGATAACCTCACATATGCTGCGGGCATTCCAAGGAACACATAATGTATGCACAAGCCACTAGCGTAAATTAATCTTTACCATTTTCTGACTTGAGGAGAGACATGTAACAGACATTCTCCCCAAGCTGCTGATGATTACAGTTCATTGAATGAAGTCAGAATCTCGGCAAAGCACCAATTCCAGGATATCAGTGATAATCCTTACATTTAATTTCTTATATACTGTAAGACTTGGGTAATAATGGCAAAGTTAGGTTAAGAAACAGGGGTCGGGTAATAGGTTTTCTTTCATGTTTAACTTAAAACAGGAATCTAACATAAATATGTTTTCTGATAGATCTAGGACAGCAAATCCCTTCTGGACATCCATCTCCCAAATTATACCGAGAGAAATAAACAGTTGTTGGTTTTCTACTGTAACTGTTGAATCCTCAGACTGCTGACTCAGACTGCATATGTTCTGGCGAAGTAGTATAGTCAGATCTCGGAGGAATTTTATTGCTCTGTTTGTCTGGCTGTATGCTACTCAAAATATTATCACACAAAAAATCTTCTACATTTTTGAAACAATCACCTGGATATATTTAGTTTTGTAATTGCATCTAACTAAAAAGTTATTCAATAAAATCTGTATAACGCCACCTGCTGTTTCTTATATATATTTTTTATTTCCCTGTCCTCCTCACTGAGGTGGACGCACATGCTCAGCTCCATCTTTCAACTGCCACCACCCTTATCTTCTGTTAGAAGCTGCAAAAGTTACAGCAGTAGAAAGGACACACTCCCCGAGAAAGAACACATCCCCAAGCTGTCATAGGGAAAGAGCTGCAGCAAGAAAAGACACGCCCTGAGAAAGGACACACCCCGTGCGTCCATCTTGAAATAAATCTAGCAGAGCAATTGGAGCAAGGAACAAAGGGATCTCTGTAAGGTCCTGGGCTTGTTCTAGCTTGTACTGTATGATATCTCATTTTCATTATTACATTAAAGCGGACCTTTCACCGATTATTACACTGTGAACTAAGAATACAGACATGGAGAGCGGCGCCCGGGGATCTCACTGCACTTACTATTATCCCTGGGCGCCGCTCCGTTCTCCCGCTATGCCCTCCGGTATCTCTGGCCACTAAGTTATAGTAGGCGGAGATTTCAGTCACTAAGTTATGGTAGGCGGAGTCTTCCCTTGTTCTGCTGTAGCGCTGTCCAATCGCATTGCAGAGCTCACAGCCTGGGAGAAAATAACCTCCCAGGCTGTGAGCTCTGCGCTGCGATTGGCCAACGCTACAGCAGAACAAGGGCAGACTCCACCTACCATAACTTTGTGACCGAAGATACCGGAGGGCATAGCAGGAGAACGGAGCGGCGCCCAGGGATAATAGTAAGTGCAGTGAGATCCCCGGGCGCCGCTCTACATGTCTGTATTCTTAGTTCACAGTGTAATAATCGGTGAAAGGTCTTCTTTAATCAAGGGATAGTCCTTTAAATTACAAGATACATATGATTGGAAAGCAAGATGTATTCAAACAGATTGGTATCTGCTCACTAACTATATATATATATATATATTGTAAGAAGGTACAAGGAATCATCTTAGATGATAGGTATGTGTCACCAAGGTTCCTGGCCTTGGTGGAATAAGAGCCAGTTTTCATGTGTCAGCAGCAGTTGCTGTGTGACACCTTGCTCTTTAGTATGGCTGTAAATAGCTGATCCGGGACGGCTCTTACTGGGAGTAGTGAAAGTGCTAGGTGGGTGATTACTACCCATGGTCCAAGCCGGGTTTTGACATGACTAAAATAAACAGCCAGCAGTGTCAGGTGGGTGGATTACTCCATTCTGACACTGGAGCTGTGTGAAACTCTGCTGAGATCTGAGGCCTGTGTGTGGGCTGAAAGCTGAAGACAGTGGGTCGGGTGAGCAGGCCGCCTAAAGCCTGCAGGTGGACTTTCTGAGGCTGAGCATTCAGCCGGGTGTGAATTAAACCCCCAGGATCAAAGGTGAATGTTTTTCTGTATGAACTGTTATGGGTGTGAACTAACACCAATACTGAAAAAGGACTGTCATACTGTGAACCAGCAACTAGTGTGAATAAACATTGCAGTTTTTGAGTTACAAACATGTCTTTGCCTCTATACTGCACCCGCTTGTCCTGTCTACCAGAGCGAATACCCACAATTGGTGGAAGATGTGGGCAAGAGCAGTGAGGCTGGCGTGAACGCCGATATTTTTGGTTTCTGCATTTTTTCTGGCACGATTGTATGTCGTACATTAAACCAGCTGTATTACAACCCATGCCCCACAACAACATGGAGGCTGTTGTGAAGGCCCTCATGGAGGCTAATCTGCAGCAGCTGGAGACAAACCTGCACCAACACGAGGCTAATAAGCAGCAGCAAGAAACCAACCAGTTGCTGCTACAACATGTGATGGCTTTGCAGACAGCAGGAACAACCCCGAGCGTCCACGATGCTCAGAAGGCAGAATGTGCAGCGATTCCTAAGATGACACCCGCAGACGACATCAAAACCTACCTGGTGATGTACGAGAAAGTGGCCACAAGGGAGAAGCTACCCCAAGACCAGTGGGCCGAGGTCGTCGCTCCGTTCCTGGCCTCCGATTCCCAGCAGGTGTATTTCGACTTGCCGGACGATCAAGCGGCCGACTACCAAAAAGTAAAGGCTGAGATTTTGGCCAGACTGGGGGTAAATGTGTTGTATATCATTGGGGGTTTAAGCCGGCTGAGCCCAGGAGACCCCAATATTAGGACTTACTCCACCTCTTGCAAAAGTGGCTACAGCCTGATGTGCTGAGTCCCCCGGCTATGCTGGATAGACTATTGGCTGATATGTTCTAGAGGGTTCTGGCACCCCCTCTCCAGCACTGGATCGGCCAGGTGTCTCCTGGCAATGCCCTGGAGATGGTGGACCTGGTTGAGTGCTACGAGGCTACTTAGAATCTTAAGGGGTGTTCTTTCGGGAGGGGGGCAGTCAAACCCCATAAATCTCCACCCCAGGACGGGAAGGAATGGGTAAGGGAAGGAGAGGACCTGATGGCCGTGAATGAGGGACTTTGGCACGAGCGCAGGTCTCGCAGGCTGCCACAAAACCCTCAACCGACTTACGAAGCGCAGGCCACCAGAATCTCCTAGCGATGAGATCCACTGTGGCTCTTGCCCCCGGGTGCCCAGCAAGTACCGTATCGTGGTGTTCCTTAAAAATCTTGTGTCTTAAAGCGAGAGGCACAAACAACCTCCCAGGAGGACAAAGATCAGGAGCCTCTGACTGGGCTACCTGCACCTCTGCCTCCAATTCAGGATAAAGAGCAGAGACCACCACACCTTCAGCCAAAATGGGACCCGGGTCTTCAAAATTCCCACCTCCCGGAAAACAACGTGACAGGGCATCTGCCTTCACATTCTTAACCCCAGGGCGGGACGTGACAACAAAATTAAACCTTGAAAAGAACAAAGACCATCTGGCCTGTCTCGGGTTCAGACGCTTGGCTGACTCCAAGTAGGCTAGATTTTTATGGTCAGTAAACACGGTAATAGGGTGTCTGGCTCCCTCTAACCAACGGCGCCATTCCTCAAAAGCCAACTTGATGGCCAACAACTCCCTATCTCCCACATCGTAATTTCTCTCTGCGGAGGAGAGTTTCTTCGAGAAAAAGGCACACGGTCGCCATTTGGCAGGAGAGGAACCCTGAGACAATACCGCACCCACACCCACCTCAGAAGCATCAACCTCAACTATGAAGGGTAGAGAAATATCAGGTTGTACCAAGATGGGAGCGGAAGCAAAACTCTCCTTGATATTAGAAAAGGCCTTACGCGCCTCTACCGACCAGGAGGAAAAATCTACCCCCTTTCTAGTCATATCAGTGAGTGGTTTAACAACAGAGGAATAATTCAAAATAAACTTCCTGTAATCATTGACAAAGCCCAAAAAACGCATCAGCGCCTTCTGATTCTCAGGAAGCTCCCACTCGAGCACAGCGCGGACCTTCTCGGGGTCCATGCGAAAACCAGAAGCGGAGAGAAGAAACCGCAGAGATTGAATTTCTGGAACTGCAAACACACATTTTTCCAGTTTCGCGTACAATTTATTCTCCCGCAGGATGAGCAAGACCTGAAGTAAGTGTTCCTTATGAGTTTTGAAATCAGGAGAAAAAATCTAAATGTCATCCAAATACACTAATACAAATTTCCCCATTAAATGATAAAAAATGCTGTTCACAAAATGCAGAAAAACGGCTGGAGCATTCATCAAACCAAAAGGCATAACCAAATTCTCAAAATGGCCCTCAGGGGTATTGAAGGCCGTCTTCCATTCGTCTCCTTCTCTGACCCTGACCAGGTTGTATGCCCCTCTTAGATCTAATTTGGAAAAAACTTTAGCCCCAACAATCTGGTTAAACAGGTCCGGGATCAGAAGAAGCGGATAAGGGTCACGAATTGTGATACTGTTCAGCTCCCTGAAAACCAGACAAGGTCTTAAAGAACCATCTTTTTTCTTAACAAAGAAAAAACCAGCGGCAACAGGTGACTTCGAGGGTCGTATGTGTCCTTTTCTCAGACTCTCAGAGATATAAGCACGCATAGCGACCCTTTCAGGTTGGGAGAGATTGTATAAACGAGATTTAGGCAGCTTGGCACCTGGGATGAGATTAATAGGGCAATCGTACTCCCTGTGCGGGGACAAATCCTGACCTCTACTCTCAGAGAAGACATCTGAAAATTCAGAGAGAAAGGATGGTACAGTCTTAGTAGAAACCTCAGAAACAGATGTCGAGAGGCAAGTCTCTCTGCAAAAGTCACTCCAACCATTTATTTGCCTCACTTGCCAATCAATGGTGGGGTTATGTTTAGTGAGCCAGGGTTGCCCCAACACTAGAGGAGTAGGCAATCTGCTAAGGACGAAACATGACACATCCTCAACATGAGCATCACTCACAATTAAATGGATATTGTGAACTATGCCCTTTAATGATTTCTGAGAAAGTGGAGCGGAATCAATAGCAAAAACAGGAATATCCTTTCCCAAAGTGCATACCTGAAAAACCATGAGTTATCGCAAATTGATTATCAATGAGATTGACAGCTGCTCCACTATCTACAAAAATCTCACAAAAAATGTTCTTGCTCTCTAGCGCCACCCTGGCAGGCAGGACAAAACGGGAACTACAAGCAAACTGAAAACCTTCAATTTCCGCCTCAACCCTGCCAATGGTAACAGATGGAACATTTTTAAAGGATTTTTTCCTTTTTGTTTCTTTATTACTCCCAAAAAACTGCCTGAATCTCCTAGAGGGACAAACAATTGCCAAATGATTTATACCTCCACAACAAAAACAAGCCTTCCCATGCGGGCTGAATCTTCTATTGTCAGAGGCAATCAACCCCAGCTGCATGGGCTCCTGCTCAGAAGGGGTTGACAACGACTGAGACCCCTGCGCACAGAAAGAGACCGCTGCACTGTCCTGGGATTGAGTATGACAGGAAGGAGTGATCTCTCCTCTCTCTCTAAGACGCCTGTCAATACGAACGGCCCGAGACATAGCAGAGTCCAAGGAAGTAGGCCTCTCATGAAAGGCAAATGCATCTTTCAATCCCTCTGAAAGA
Organism: Bufo gargarizans; assembly: GCF_014858855.1. Lineage (NCBI taxonomy): Eukaryota > Metazoa > Chordata > Amphibia > Anura > Bufonidae > Bufo > Bufo gargarizans. The sequence continues at coordinate 177,330,449 of NC_058081.1, forward strand.
CCATGGCAAAATTGACTTCGGAGTGCAGCATCATTCCAACCAGTATCAGCTGCCCATCTCCGAAATTCTGAGCAGTATATCTCTGCGGATTGTTTACCCTGGCATAACAGACGTAGTCTAGACTCAGCCAAAGCAATACGATCCGGATCATCATATATCTGACCCAGGGCTAAAAAGAATTCATCCACTGAACGGAGGGGCCGTGTCCCCACCGGCAGCGAAAAGGCCCACGACTGAGCGTTACCCCTGAGCAGCGATGTAATGATCCCCACCCTTCGTTCCTCATCACCAGAGGAATGGGGAAGAAGGCGAAAATGGAGTTTGCAAGCCTCTCTAAAACGCACAAAATTCTCACTACCCCCGGAGAACGTATCCGGGAGCGAGGTCTTAGGCTCAGAACAAACTCCATGAACGCAAGCTGAACCGGTCACTTGAAACTGAGAAAGAGTCTTACGGAGATCAGCTACCTCCAATGAAAGACCCTGGAAGCGTTCAGTCAAAAGTGAAACCGGATCCATGCTTGAGACGGTTTTGGGCGGTTTATAATGTCACGGAAGGTGTACAGGAAACAAGACAACACAAAATGAATATACGACTCACTGGATCCAAAACTAAGGAACAAAAAGGGAGACCCCTGCATCAGACCTGGCACTCTCCCTGACTGCTCAGCCGATGCGAAAATCCCAATGGTAGATGATCGCATATCCTCGTACCTCGACTGTATAACACCTGAACACCCTATAATAGTGAGGGGACACGACCATCGTCTCCCTACACTAGATACGGAGGGAGTCAGGGTCACCTGGGATCCAGCAAACAGAAAATCACAAATGAATGCACAACACTTATCTTGTAGAAGACTGGGAAGTAGGATCAGCATGCACACACACTCCAAGAAGAAACTATAAACCGCACACTGATGCATTATGGGGAGGAATTTAAAGGGATGCAATCAGTACAACTACATGACAGCTGAGAGAGGCTAACGAGATAAGGAACTGAAAGCAAAACAAAGGAAGCTCAAGGAGGAGGTTCTGAAAGGCCCAGTACCGGAATCCACTAGAGGACACCAACACATCTTGGTCGTCCTAGACTATGCCACTCAGTACCTGGAGGCGGTGCCACTGTGACATACATCAGCTAAACTTATAGCTAAGGAGCTAATGGAAATGATCTCCCAAGTGGGGCTACCTAAAGAGGTTCTGACTGACCAGGGGACCCCTTTTATGTCCAAGGTCATGAGGGAACGCTGTAAGTTGCTGCATATCAAACAGTTACGGACGTCCATGTACCATCCGCAAACGGACGGTCTTGTTGAGAGGTTTAACCAAACAATAAAAACCATGTTAAAAAGGGTGGTGTCTAAAGATGGGAAGGACTAGGACCTTCTTCTGCCCTATCTCATGTTCGCTGTGTGAGAGGTGTACCAGGCCTCTACTGGGTTCTCACCCTTCGAATTGCTATATGGCAGACATATTTGCAGTGTATCACTGAGGGCAAGGACCTAAAACTTAACTTTTATTTATAATTACAATAAAATTAAATTACAACTTTGATAAAGCATACTAATTGGTGCGTAGAAAGCTATCAACGGTAAACTAAGGGCGGTAAAAGGCTGAGAAACTGGGATACAGGGAATAACTATCCCTAAACTTTCCCTCCACAGCTGCTCAGCCCAGAGATACACCTTAATGGTAGGTGTACTCTGTCCGTGTACCTAGGACTGAACTGTCCTTGAAAAGACCCTATTACAAGATGTATCCCAATTTCACAGGTTCCAACGCGTTTCCCCCTCTTAATGCAACAGAGGGTTAATCAGGGGACAATAATGAAATGGGTCAATAAAGAAAAAGTGTGCAGTCTCTTAATGGACTAACAGCGCATTGATATAGGGGCAAAACGCACATTGTTGGACTTAGGCCTCATGCACATGACCGTTGTGTGCATCCGTGGCCGTTGTTCCGTTTTCCGTGATTTTCTGCGGACCCATTGATGGTTCACGGACCCATTCAAGTCAATGGGTCTGTGAAAGAACACGGATGCACACAAGATTGGCATCAGCGTCCGTGATCCGTGGCCGTAGGTTACTTTCATACAGACGGATCCGAAGATCCGTCTGCATAAAAGCTTTTTCAGAGCTGAGTTTTCACTTCGGGAAAACTCAGATCTGACAGTATATTCTAACACAGAGGCGTTCCCATAGTGATGGGGATGCTTCTAGTTAGAATATACTACGAACTGTGTACATGACTGCCCCCTGCTGCCTGGCAGCACCCGATCTCTTACAGGGGGCTGTGATCCGCACAATTAACCCCTCAGGTGCCGCACCTGAGGGGTTAATTGTGCATAGCATAGCCCCCTATAAGAGATCAGGGGCTGCCAGGCAGCAGGGGGCAGACCCCCCTCCGTCCCCAGTTTTAATTTCATTGGTGGCCAGTGTGGCCCCCCCCGGCCCCCCTCCCTCCCTCTTTTGTATTATTTTAATTGGTGGCCAGTGTGCGTCCCCCCCGGCCCCCCTCCCTCCCTCTATTGTATTAGCTTCATTGGTGGCCAGTGTGCGGCCCCCCCGGCCGCCCTCCCTCCCTCTATTGTATTAGTTTCATTGGTGGCCAGTGTGCGGCCCCCCCTCCCTCTATTGTATTAGTTTCATTGGTGGCCAGTGTGCGGCCCCCTCCCTCCCTCTATAGTATTAGTTTCATTGGTGGCCAGTGTGCAGCCTCCCTCCCCCGATCATTGGTGGCAGCGGAGAGTTCCGATCGGAGTCCCAGCTGCAGTAGCGCCCTGGTTGCCATGGTTACCGATCGGAGCCCCAGCGATTAAATTAGTACTCCGATCGGAACTCTCCGCTGCCACCAATGATCGGGGGGGGGGGGGAGGCCGCACACTAGCCACCAATGAAACTAATACAATAGAGGGAGGGAGGGGGGGCCGCACACTGGCCACCAATGAAACTAATACAATAGAGGGAGGGAGGGGGGGCCGGGTTGGGGGGCCACACACTGGCCACCAATGAAATTAATACAATAGAGGGAGGGAGGGGGGCCGAGGGGGGCTGCCCCCTGCTGCCTGGCAGCCCCTGATCTCTTACAGGGGACTATGATACGCACAATTAAACCCCCTCAGGTGCGGCACCTGAGGGGTTAATTGTGCTGATCACAGCCCCCTGTAAGAGATCGGGTGCTGCCAGGCAGCAGGGGGCAGTCATGTACACAGTTCTTAGTATATTCTAACTTGAAGCGTCCCCATCACCATGGGAACGCCTCTGTGTTAGAATATACTGTTGGATCTGAGTTTCACAATCTAAAAGAAAGTCAATGGGGGACGTATCCATTTGCAACTGCACCATATTGTGTCAACGTCAAACGGATCCGTCCCCATTGACTTGCATTGTAAGTCAGGACGGATCAGTTCGGGTCCGCACGGCCAGGTGGACACCAAAACGATTTTTTCTTCAAGTCCGTGGATCCTCCAAAAATTAAGGAAGACCCACGGAAGAAAAAGCTGGGCCTAGAGCAGGCCAGTGGAGGGTGAATCAGCCAGTATCTTAATATGTATCTTTTGATGGGTCTTATACACTTCCCATTCTGGTAACCCAACAACCTGTGCCTCCTGTATCGAGCGTCTCTAGCTAAGTATCGTTCCTTGTGTATCTTCTTCTATGTATTAATGTTGGATTTTGTCCAAATGTATACCTACCTCCTGATGAGCCTGGTGAGTTCCAGGTGAAACGCGTCGAGGTTTGCATATTGTTTTTTGAGAGGGCAGGTGGCGACCCTTTAACTTGGACCACCCTCCACTCTCCCTGTATCTTTGAGGTTTGCGTATTGCTTTTTGAGAGGGCAGGTGGCGACCCTTTAACTTGGACCACCTTCCACTCTCCCTGTATCTCTCTTTTTTATAAATCCTTTCCTGTATCCAGCAATTTTCCCTGGTTAGGGTCGGTCTAGGGATTGGACAGTAATAGGTTCGGGGACAGGGAGCCTCCACCATCAGGGGGTCACCCTGGGCTAAGCAGCTTGTAGGGCCTCTAAGGTAAGCGTTTTGTCTGCCCTGCCCTCTTCTAGACCCTGATTCTTTGTGTCTCGAACCTATAGGTCTGTACACAGTATCTCGTCACCTTTGAATGTTTTGTGTAGGGGTCACTACTTCCCTGTTAAAAAGTGAAACTTTTTTGAATTGTAGTACACTTTGTTGGTATATACATACCTATACCCGCACTATCAAGATTAAAGGTATTTTTAAAAGTCACTAATTCTAATGCATTGTATTTAAAACTCGTGTGATAAGGATATCAGTAAAAATCCAATTATTTGGTAATTTTTGTAAAAACGGACACGGATCACGGACCTACGGACCCCGTTTTTGCAGACCTTAAAAAATAACGGTCGTGTGCATGAGGCCTTAGTCAAAGAGGCGTGGGAAAAGCAACCCACTCCACATAAAAGTGTCCTGGAGTACGTTACCAGGATGCAAAAGTGGATAGAGACCATTTTGCCTCTTGTCAGGGAGCCTATGGAGGCCGCTTAGTGGGCCCAGAGTCGGATCTATAATCGGCATGCTCGAGTCCGGATCTTTAACCCAGGTGATCAGGTTTTGGTTCTGGTGCTGACCGTGGACAGTAAGTTCCTGGCCAGGTGGCAGAGGGCCCTATGAGGTACTTGAGAAACTTGGAGAGGTAAACCACAAGGTACACCAGCCAGGAGGCGAAAGCCGGAACAGGTGTACCATGTGAATTTACTCAAACCGTGGAAAGATAGGGAAACCTGTACTGAAGACAGCCTGCGGCCAGGTTTCGGACCCTCTGTCTGAAGCAATTGAAGCGGCTGCCACAGTAAGAATTGCTGACAGCCTCTCCTCTAAACAGGCTCAGGAGGCCAGGGAGTTTATTAGCCAAAACACGGATGTGTTCTCGGACCTCCCTGGATGCACTTCCACAATTCGACATGACATTATCACTGAGCCTCAGGCCAAAGTTCAGTTAAAACCATACCAGGTACCTGAGGCTCAGCGACAAGGCATCTCGGAGGAAGTGCAACTAATGCTGCAACTAGATGTCATAGAGGAGTCTAAAAGTGAGTGGCCGGCCCTACAGTATTGATACCCAAACCGGACAAAACGTTACGGTTTTGTAACGACTTTAGAAAATTGAGCGAGATTTCTAAGTTCGATGCATTACCCCATGCCCGGAGTCGATGCGCTAATTGAAAGGTTAGGACAAGCCCGATATTTTTCAGTTTTGGACCTCACAAAAGGGTATTAGCAGGTGCCCTTAACAGAGGCTGGTAAAGAGAAAACTGCCTTCATCACACCGGAGGAGCTACAGACGTGGACAAAATTGTTGGTACCCTTTGGTCAATGAAAGAAAAAGTCACAATGGTCACAGAAATAACTTTAATCTGACAAAAGTAATAATAAATTAAAATTCTATAAATGTTAACCAATGAAAGTCAGACATTGTTTTTCAACCATGCTTCAACAGAATTATGTAAAAAAATAAACTCATGAAACAGGCATGGACAAAAATGATGGTACCCCTAGAAAACACAGAACATAATGTGACCAAAGGGACATGTTAATTCAAGGTGTGTCCACTAATTAGCATCACAGGTGTCTACAACCTTGTAATCAGCCATTGGGCCTATATATATGGCTCCAGGTAATCACTGTGTTGTTTGGTGATATGGTGTGTACCACACTCGACATGGACCAGAGGAAGCAAAGGAAAGAGCTGTCTCAAGAGATCAGAAAGAAAATTATAGACAAGCATGTTAAAGGTAAAGGCTATAAGACCATCTCCAAGCAACTAGATGTTCCTGTGAGTACAGTTGCACATATTATTCATAAGTTTAAGATCCATGGGACTGTAGCCAACCTCCCTGGACGTGGCCGCAGGAGGAAAATTGATGACAAATCTAAGAGACGGATAATCCGAATGGTAACAAAAGAGCCTAGAAAGACTTCTAAAGAGATTCAAGGTGAACTTCATGCTCAAGGAACATCAGTGTCAGATCGCACCATCCGTCGTTGTTTGAGCCAAAGTGGACTACATGGGAGACGACCAAGGAGGACACCATTGTTGAAAACGAATCATAAAAAAGCAAGACTGGAATATGCCAAACTACATGTTGACAAGCCACAAAGCTTCTGGGAGAATGTCCTGTGGACAGATGAGACAAAAATCGAAGTTTTTGCCAAGGCACATCAGCTGTATGTTCACAGACGAAAAAATGAAGCATATCAAGAAAAGAACACTGTCCCTACTGTGAAACATGGAGGAGGCTCTGTTATGTTCTGGGGCTGCTTTGCTGCGTCTGGCACAGGGTGTCTTGAATCTGTGCAGGGTACAATGAAATCTCAAGACTATCAAGGAATTCTAGAGAGAAATGTACTAGCCAGTGTCAGAAAGCTTGGTCTCAGTCGCAGGTCATGGGTCTTGCAACAGGACAATGACCCAAAACACACCGCTAAAAACACCCAAGAATGGCTAAGAGGAAAAAATTGGACTATTCTAAAGTGGCCTTCTATGAGCCCTGACCTCAATCCTATTGAGCATCTTTGGAAGGAGCTGAAACATGCAGTCTGGAAAAGGCACCCTTCAAACCGGACACAACTGGAGCAGTTTGCTCATGAGGAGTGGGCCAAAATACCTGCTGAGAGGTGCAGATGTCTCATTGACAGTTACAGGAAGCGTTTGATTGCAGTGATTGCCTCAAAAGGTTGCGCAACAAAATATTAAGTTAGGGGTACCATCATTTTTGTCCATGCCTGTTTCATGAGTTTATTTTTTTACATAATTCTGTTGAAGCATGGTTGAAAAACAATGTCTGACTTTCATTGGTTAACATTTATAGAATTTTAATTTATTATTACTTTTGTCAGATTAAAGTTATTTCTGTGACCATTGTGACTTTTTCTTTCATTGACCAAAGGGTACCAACAATTTTGTCCACGTCTGTATATCAGTACAAGGTGTTACCCTTTGGTTTGCATGGCACCCCTGCCACCTTTCAAAGGCTAATGAATATTGTACTTCGTCCACATCGTCGTTACGCTTCAGTGTACCTGGACTACATCGTCATTTACAGTACCGACTGGGAAAGTCACCTACCCAAAGTACAGGCTGTAGTGGACTCGTTTAGGAAGGCTGGGCTAACCGCTAACCCCAAAAAATGTGTGATAGGGTTAGAGGAGACCAAGTGCCTGGGGTATGTCATTGGGCACAGAGTTATCAAACCTCAAGTGAACAAAATATAGGAGATTCAGAATTGGCCCTCCCCGACCTGTCACCACTAGGCAAGTAAAGGTTTGTTCCCCACTTTGCTACAGTGGCCGCGCAATTGACAGGGCTCTTGAAGGGATGCAGGTCGATGATGGTTCGCTGGGATGATCGGCGGAAGAGGCTTTCTCTGCTTTGAAGTCAGCCCTGTATGGGTCCCGGGTTTTGGTGACGCCTGACTTCAAGCGGGAATTCAAAGTACAGATGGACGCCTCAGAAGAAGGCCTCGGTGCTGTACACACACATCATGTTCACCCCCCCCCACACAGCATGTTCACCCCCCCACACACAGCATGTTCACCCCCACACAGAATGTTCACCCCCCCACACACAGCATGTTCACCCACCACACAGCTTGTTCACCCCACCCCACCCACAGCATGTTCACCCCCCACAGCATGTTCACCCCCTCACACCCCCCACAGCATGTTTACCCCCCACCCCCCCACAGCATGTTCACCCCCCCACAGCATGTTCACCCCCCCACCCCACAGCATGTTCACCCCCCCACCCCACAGCATGTCCACCCCACCTCACACACAGCATGTTCACACCCCACACAGCTTGTTCCCCCCACCCCCCACACAGCATGTTCACTCCCCCCACACAGCATGTTCTCCCCCCCCACCACACAGCACATTCACCCCCCCACAGCATGTTCACCCCCTCACACCCCCCACAGCATGTTTACTCCCCACCCCACAGCATGTTCACCCCCCACAGCATGTTCACACCCCCACACAGCATGTCCACCCCCCCACACAGCATGTTCACCCCATACACCCCCCCACCCAGCATGTTCACCTCCACACACAACATGTTCACCCCCCCACAAAGCATGTTCACCCCCCCACACAGCATGTTCACCCCCCCACACAGCATGTTCACCCCCCCCCCACACACACACAGCATGTTCACCCCCCCACACAGCATGTTCACCCCCCACCCAGCATGTTCACCCCCCACACAGCACGTTCACCCCCCACCCCCCCCACACAGCATGTTCATCCCCCCCCACACACAGCATGTTCATCCCCCCCCACACACAGCATGTTCACTCCCCCCACACACACAGCATGTTCACCCCCCCACACACAGCATGTTCACCCCCCCACAGACAGCATGTTCACCCCCCCACACACACAGCATGCTCACCCCCCCACACACAGCATGCTCACCCCCCCACACACACAGCATGTTCACCCCACCCCACCCCACACAGCATGTTCACCCCCCACACAGAATGTTCACACACCCCATCCCCCCACACTGCATGTTCACCCTACCCCCACCCCCCCCACACAGCATGTTCACTCCCCCACCCCCCACACACACAGCATGTTCTTCCCCCCACCCCCCCACACACAGCATGTTCACCCCCCACACCCAGCATGTTCACCCCCCACAACCAGCATGTTCACCCCCCGAACCCAGCATGTTCACCCCCCGAACCCAGCATGTTCACCCCCCACACACAGCATGTTCACCCCCCCCACAGCATGTTCACCCCCCCACACAGCATGTTTACCCCCCCACACACACAGCATGTTCACCCCACCCCACACAGCATGTTCACCCCCGCTCCCCCCACACAGCATGTTCACCCCCCACCCAGCACGTTCACCCCCCCCACACAGCACATTCACCCCCCACACAGCATGTTCATCCCCCCCACACACAGCATGTTCACCCCCCCCCACACACAGCATGTTCACCCCCCCCACACACAGCATGTTCACCCCCCACACACAGCATGTTCACCCCCCCACACACAGCATGTTCACCCCCCCCCACACACACAGCATGTTCACCCGCCCACACACAGCATGTTCACCCCCCCACACAGCTTGTTCACCCCCCACACACAGCATGTTCACCCCCCCACACACAGCATGTTCACCCCCCAACCCAGCATGTTCACCCCCCCACACACAGCATGTTCACCCCCCACACAGCATGTTCATCCCCCCCCACACAGCATGTTCATCCCCCCCACACAGCATGTTCATCCCCCCCCACACAGCATGTTCATCCCCCCCACACAGCATGTTCACCCCCCACAGCATGTTCACCCCCCCACACAGCATGTTCACCCCCCCCACACACAGCATGTTCACCCCCCCCACACACAGCATGTTCACCCCCCCACACAGCATGTTCACCCCCTGTAACGGACCGTTTCAGCAGACAAGGGGTTAAAATCCGTTTAGGCGATATGCCCCTTTCTGAGAGACAGGCACAGCTACTGCAGAACACCAACCTCCCGAACTGGATACAAAATAGCACTCCAAACTGGAACCTTGCGAATAGCTGCTGGCAGACGAACAGGAAAAGCGTACAGTCAGCTTACACTCCTGGCAATCAGTCTCTAACAGCATACAGGGAATCCCCCCAATAACGAGACAAGGCTCCGTGTTGAGGGTCAAGCAGTGCTCTGCCGTGCTGGCACACCCAGAGGACCAGAAGGGAGACTGCAACACAGGACAGATACAACATATCCCCACAATGCATCATGGTTTCCTCCTCTCTGTCCCGGAGACAACCGAAGGCAATCCAATTATCTCTCAGGACAAAGGGAGATCACCAATACACATGTGGAGACAACAGGACAGACATCACAATTTAAACACACAATGGCACACCCCCACAGCAAACACAGACATTTAACATATCCCCAGATAGCTCAAGTCTGAGTGCATATCATTAGGTGAATGGCACTCAGAATACACAAATACAATAATATTAGCTATCTGGGTGCCCTCACATAACATACAATTTAACCAAACGCATAATAACATAAAATACAATTCCACAGACAGATTTAAGCTGTGCGGCCGGTCTGTCTTCTCCTTTAAAGTTACTATGGGTCATAATCCTGAGGCAAGAGGCTTTTAAACAGCCCCCTCCAAAACCCAGTGGCGAGGTTGGTTTCGCCACACCCCCACCCCACAGCATGTTCACCCCCCCACACAGCATGTTCACCCCCCCCACACAGCATGTTCACCCCCCCCCCACACAGCATGTTCACCCCCCCACACAGCATGTTCACCCCCCACAGGGCATGTTCACCCCCCACCCCCCCACCACACAGCATGTTCACCCCTCCACCCCCCCACACAGCATGTTCACCCCTCCACCCCCCCCCACATAGCATGTTCACCCCTCCACCCACACAGCATGTTCACCCCTCCACCCCCCCCACACAGCATGTTCACCCCTCCACCCCCCCACACAGCATGTTCACCCCACACCCAGCATGTTCACCCCCGCACCCCTCCCCACACAGCATGTTCACCCCCCACACACAGCATATTCACCCCCCCACCCCCCCCACACAGCATGTTCACCCCCCCCACACAGCATATTCCCCCCCACACACAGCATGTTCACCCCCCAGCACAGCATGTTCACCCCCCCCCCACACACAGCATGTTCACCCCCCCCCCCACACACAGCATGTTCACCCCCCCACACACAGCATGTTCACCCCCCCACACACAGCATGTTCACCCCCCCACACACAGCATGTTCACCCCCCCACACACACAGCATGTTCACCCCTCCACACACACACAGCATGTTCACCCCCCCCACACACCGCATGTTCACCCCCCCCACACACAGCATGTTCACCCCCCCACCCACAGCATGTTCACCCCCCCCCACCCCCAGCATGTTCACCCCCCCACCCCCAGCATGTTCACCTCCCCCCACCCCCAGCATGTTCACCCCCCCACACACAGCATGTTCACCCCCCCCCCACACACACACAGCATGTTCACCCGCCCCCCCACACACAGCATGTTAACCCCCCCACACACAGCATGTTCACCCCCCCCCACCCCCCACACACACAGCATGTTCACCCCCCACCCCCCCACACACACAGCATGTTCACCCCCCACCCAGCATGTTCACCCCCCCACACACAGCTTGTTCACCCTCACCCAGCATGTTCACCCCCCCCACACAGCATGTTCACCCCCCCACCCCACATAGCATGTTCACCCCCACACACAGCATGTTCACCCCACACACACAGCATGTTCACCCCCCACACAGCATGTTCACCCCCCCCACATCATGTTCACCCCCCCCACACACACAGCATGTTCACCCCCCCACCCCCCCCACACACAGCATGTTCACCCCCCCCCCACACACAGCATGTTCACCCCCACACACACAGCATGTTCACCCCCCACACACACAGCATGTTCACCCCCCCACCCCACCCCCCCCCACACACAGCATGTTCACCCCCCCCACACACAGCATGTTCACCCCCCCCCACACACAGCATGTTCACCCCCCCACACACAGCATGTTCACCCCCTCACACACAGCATGTTCACCCCCCCCACACACAGCATGTTCACCCCCCCACCCCCCACACACAGCATGTTCACCCACCCCACCCACACACAGCATGTTCACCCCCCACACACAGCATGTTCACCCGCCCCCACACAGCATGTTAACCCCCCCCCCCACCCCCCACACACAGCATGTTCACCCCCCACCCCACCTCACACACAGCATGTTCACCCCCCCCCCACACAGCATGTTCACCCCCTACCCCCCCACACACACACAGCATGTTCACCCCCCCCCCCACACAGCATGGTCACCCCCCACACAGCATGTCCCCCCCACACAGCATGGTCACCCCCCACACAGCATGTTCCCCCCCACACAGCATGTTCACCCCCCACACAGCATGTTCACCCCCCCCCCACACAGCATGTTCACCCCCCACACAGCATGTTCACCCCCCCACACAGCATGATCACCCCCCACACAGCATGTTCACCCCCCCACACACAGCATGTTCACCCCCCCCTACACAGCATCACCCCATACACCCACCCAACATGTTCACCCCCCCCACACAGCATGTTCACTCCCCCACACAGCATGTTCACCCCCCCCACACACAGCATGTTCACCCCCCCTACACAGCATCACAGCATGTTCACCGTCCCCCCGCTCCCCCCACACAGCATGTTCACCTCCCCCCTACTGCCATTCCAGGTGATGTTACAGGTAACTCTGGGGTAGCGGAGGAGCCCATGCAGTTGGGTCAGGTTTCTTGCCATTCTGATAGTAGAGACTTTAGGAAAGTGCACAAACTATGTTACTATTGTGGAAAGAGGGGTCATTTTATTTTTTCTTGTCCTTATGTTAAACCACAGGTGGAAGAGAAAAAGAAAAAAGAAAAAAAAAATCCCTGACACTTGGTAGTATGAATGGTGTGGTGGAGCAGGCAGGTATGCAAGCTCCCTGCAGTTCCCGTTTTCTCCTTCCAGCTATGGTGGCGCTAGAGTAAAAAAATGTTTTTGTTGATGTATTCCTTGATTGTGGTGCTGGGGTAAACCTAATTGACTTTCTTTTCCTTCAAAACCTAGGACTAAGTACTTGCACTTTAGAGAACAAGATTTGTGTTTTTGCAATTGATTCTTCCCCTCTTTCTCAAAGGAGCCTTACTCACATTGTTCATGGTATTCACTTAAGGGTGGGTGATTCACATGTTGAAATTATTTCTTGTTTTGTCATAAAGGATTTGCCAGCTCCTATAGTTTTGGGGTTGCCATGGTTGACTAGATATAACCTAATTATAGACTGGCAAGCGAGACAAATCATTGGTTGGAGTGAGTTTTGTTCGGATAATTGTCTTGGCACATCTATCTCTGGTGTGTCCATTACAGCTTTACCTCAGTATCTCTCGGATTTTGCGGATGTCTTTTCGGAGGGTGGGGCTCAGGAATTGCCCCCTCATCGAGACTATGATTGTCCAGTTAATCTCATTCCGGGGGCTAAGTTGCCAAAGTCTCGGCTTTACAACCTCTCTCAACCCGAAAGAGAGGTCATGCGAAAGTATGTTGCCGAGAGTTTGGCAAAGGGCCATTGTAACGGATCACCTGGCACCCCGACTGAGTACCTCCGTTGCTAGATGCTCCTAGTGCTTTCCAAGGACTCCAAGCACTCCACTTGACACCGTACGCACTGCAGACCCCACGAACCGCCGTAGCTTGGTTGAGGTCTCACCATCTACTACCCACCCTGGACCTACGACAAGGCTCCAGGCTCCAGTGGGTGAACCTCTCCTACAGCCAGAGAGCAGGAACAGCTCTTACAAGAGCTAGTAGTTATGCCAGGGGAGTATAGCAAATCTTCAGCGTATAGCAATCCCCCAGTTTTGATCAGTTATCCAAACACCAGTCTCAACATGATGAAGGATAAAACAGGAACACTTTATTGAGGGCTACCCGCCCGTATTTATGCAGGTCCCCATCTGGTGGATACGCCCCCAGGGGACCAGAATGGAGACTGCGACACACAGAACAGATACAACACATCCCCACAATGCATCATGGTTTCCTCCTCTCTGCCCCAGAGACAACTGAGGAATAATCCAATTATCTCTCAGGACAAAGGGAAATCGCCAATACACATGTGGGGACAACAGGACAGAAATCACCATTTAAACACACAATGTCACACCCTCCCAGCAAACACACACATTTAACATATTCCCAGATAGCTCAAGTCTGAGTGCATATCATTAGGCGAATGCCACTCAGACCACACGAATACAATTAAACTAGCCATCTGGGTACACTCACATAACAAAATACAATTCCAAAGACAGATTTAAGCTGTGCGGCCGGCCTGTCTTCTTTAAAGTTAGTATGGGCCATAATCCTGAGGCAGGAGGCTGGCAAACAGCCCCCTCCAAAACACCGTGGCGAGGTTGGTTTTGTCACAGCCATATTAGACCATCTAAGTCTCCAGTGGCAGTAGGTTTGTTCTTTGTGAAGAAAAAAGATGGATCACTGAGACCGTGTTTGGATTTCCGGGAATTGAACCGTATTACAGTCCGTGATCCATATCCCCTGCCTTTGATCTCTGATCTTTTTGATCAGATTGTTAGAGCCAAGGTGCTCTCCAAGTTGGATTTGAGAGGGACCTACAATCTGATCAGAAACAAGGAGGGGGATGAGTGGAAAACGGCCTTCAATACGCACAAGGGTCATTTTGAGAACCTGGTTATGCCTTTTGGGTTGACGAACGCACCAGCAGTATTTCAGCGATTCGTCAATGACATTTTTCATCACTTGGTGGGGAGGTTCGTAGTAGTTTACCTGGATGACATTTTAATTTATTCTCCTGCTCTGAAGACCCATCAGGATCATGTGAGACAGGTTTTGACGATCCTTCGGGAGAATAAATTATACGCCAAATTGGAGAAATGTTTGTTTGCGGTGCAAGAGCTTCCATTCTTGGGATACATCATTCTGATTCTGGTTTTCGTATGGACCCCAAAAAGGTCCAGGCGGTTCTGGAGTGGGACCGACCAAGGAAATCAGAAAGCTTAGATGCGGTTCTTGGGTTTTACGAATTATTATAGAAAATTTATTTCGAACTATTCTACCATAGTAAAACCTCTCACTGATATGACCAAGAAGGGCGCCGACGTTTCTGTCTGGTCGGATGAGGCATTGCAGGCCTTTTCGGCTATTAAGGAGCGTTTTGCGCCTGCTCCCATTCTGGTGCAGCCGGATGTGTCTCAGCCATTCGTAGTGGAGGTTATCAGAGGTGGGGGTTGGAGTGGTGCTGTCACAGGGTTCATCCCCTGGCAAGTGGGTCCCGTGTGCCTTTTTCTCCAAGAAGCTCTCGGTCGCCGAGAGGAATTATGATGTTGGAGATAGGGAGTTGTTGGCTATCAAGTTGGCCTTTGAGGAATGGCGTTACTGGCTAGAGGGGGCGTCTCACCCTGTTATGGTGTAAACAGACCATACGAATTTGGCTTACCTGCAATCTGCCAAGCGTCTAAACCCTAGGCAGGCCAGATGGTCACAGTTTTTTACCAGGTTCAATTTTGTGGTTACCTTTCGCCCAGGGGTCAAGAACGTCAAGGCAGATGCCTTGTCTCGCACCTTTCCTGGGCGAGGTGATTCAGAGGATCCTGCGCCGATTTTGGTGGATGGGGTAGTGGTCTCCGCTCTGTACCCTGAATTGGAGATGGAGGTGTTGGAAGCCCAGGAGGGGGCTCTTGGTTCTTGTCCCCCAGGGAGGTTGTTTGTTCCTAAGGGCCTGCGATACAAGGTGTTCAAGGAACATCACGATACTGTCCTCGCTGGACATCCTGGTGGTAAGTCCACCTGTTATCTAGTATCCCGGAGGTTCTGGTGGCCAGGGTTACGTACGAGCATTGAGAATTACGTGACAGCTTGTGAAACCTGCGCTCAGTCAAAGGTTGCTCATACTTGACCGGCTGGTTCACTTCTTCCATTGTCTATTCCGTCTCGTCCTTGGAGACATTTGTTGATGGACTTTATTACGGATCTGCCGAGTTCCTCCGGGAGAACAGTGATTTTGGTGGTAGTTGACCGTTTCAGTAAAATGGCTCACTTTATACCACTAACTAGTCTGCCTAACGCTAAGACTCTTGCGCAGATTTTTGTGGATAATATTGTGAAATTGCATGGCATTCCTTCGGATGTGGTCTCTGATAGGGGCACGCAGTTTGTCTCCAGGTTTTGGAGGGCATTCTGCTCTCGGCTTGGCATTCAACTTTCATTCTCTTCGGCTTTTCATCCGCAGTCGAATGGTCAGACGGAGCGTACTAATCAAAACCTGGAGACCTACTTGAGGTGCTTTGTGGCTGAGAATCAGGAATGGTCCTCATTCTTGTCCTTAGCAGAATTTGCATTGAATAACCGTAGGCAGGAGTCCACGGGTAAGTCGCCCCCCCCCACACAGCATGTTCACCCCCCACACAGCATGTTCACCCCCCCACACAGCATGATCACCCCCCACACAGCATGTTCACCCCCCCACACACAGCATGTTCACCCCCCCCTACACAGCATCACCCCATACACCCACCCAACATGTTCACCCCCCCCACACAGCATGTTCACTCCCCCACACAGCATGTTCACCCCCCCCACACACAGCATGTTCACCCCCCCTACACAGCATCACAGCATGTTCACCTTCCCCCCGCTCCCCCCACACAGCATGTTCACCTCCCCCCTACTGCCATTCCAGGTGATGTTACAGGTAACTCTGGGGTAGCGGAGGAGCCCATGCAGTTGGGTCAGGTTTCTTGCCATTCTGATAGTAGAGACTTTAGGAAAGTGCACAAACTATGTTACTATTGTGGAAAGAGGGGTCATTTTATTTTTTCTTGTCCTTATGTTAAACCACAGGTGGAAGAGAAAAAGAAAAAAGAAAAAAAAAATCCCTGACACTTGGTAGTATGAATGGTGTGGTGGAGCAGGCAGGTATGCAAGCTCCCTGCAGTTCCCGTTTTCTCCTTCCAGCTATGGTGGCGCTAGAGTCAAAAAATGTTTTTGTTGATGTATTCCTTGATTGTGGTGCTGGGGTAAACCTAATTGACTTTCTTTTCCTTCAAAACCTAGGACTAAGTACTTGCACTTTAGAGAACAAGATTTGTGTTTTTGCAATTGATTCTTCCCCTCTTTCTCAAAGGAGCCTTACTCACATTGTTCATGGTATTCACTTAAGGGTGGGTGATTCACATGTTGAAATTATTTCTTGTTTTGTCATAAAGGATTTGCCAGCTCCTATAGTTTTGGGGTTGCCATGGTTGACTAGATATAACCTAATTATAGACTGGCAAGCGAGACAAATCATTGGTTGGAGTGAGTTTTGTTCGGATAATTGTCTTGGCACATCTATCTCTGGTGTGTCCATTACAGCTTTACCTCAGTATCTCTCGGATTTTGCGGATGTCTTTTCGGAGGGTGGGGCTCAGGAATTGCCCCCTCATCGAGACTATGATTGTCCAGTTAATCTCATTCCGGGGGCTAAGTTGCCAAAGTCTCGGCTTTACAACCTCTCTCAACCCGAAAGAGAGGTCATGCGAAAGTATGTTGCCGAGAGTTTGGCAAAGGGCCATTGTAACGGATCACCTGGCACCCCGACTGAGTACCTCCGTTGCTAGATGCTCCTAGTGCTTTCCAAGGACTCCAAGCACTCCACTTGACACCGTACGCACTGCAGACCCCACGAACCGCCGTAGCTTGGTTGAGGTCTCACCATCTACTACCCACCCTGGACCTACGACAAGGCTCCAGGCTCCAGTGGGTGAACCTCTCCTACAGCCAGAGAGCAGGAACAGCTCTTACAAGAGCTAGTAGTTATGCCAGGGGAGTATAGCAAATCTTCAGCGTATAGCAATCCCCCAGTTTTGATCAGTTATCCAAACACCAGTCTCAACATGATGAAGGATAAAACAGGAACACTTTATTGAGGGCTACCCGCCCGTATTTATGCAGGTCCCCATCTGGTGGATACGCCCCCAGGGGACCAGAATGGAGACTGCGACACACAGAACAGATACAACACATCCCCACAATGCATCATGGTTTCCTCCTCTCTGCCCCAGAGACAACTGAGGAATAATCCAATTATCTCTCAGGACAAAGGGAAATCGCCAATACACATGTGGGGACAACAGGACAGAAATCACCATTTAAACACACAATGTCACACCCTCCCAGCAAACACACACATTTAACATATTCCCAGATAGCTCAAGTCTGAGTGCATATCATTAGGCGAATGCCACTCAGACCACACGAATACAATTAAACTAGCCATCTGGGTACACTCACATAACAAAATACAATTCCAAAGACAGATTTAAGCTGTGCGGCCGGCCTGTCTTCTTTAAAGTTAGTATGGGCCATAATCCTGAGGCAGGAGGCTGGCAAACAGCCCCCTCCAAAACACCGTGGCGAGGTTGGTTTTGTCACAGCCATATTAGACCATCTAAGTCTCCAGTGGCAGTAGGTTTGTTCTTTGTGAAGAAAAAAGATGGATCACTGAGACCGTGTTTGGATTTCCGGGAATTGAACCGTATTACAGTCCGTGATCCATATCCCCTGCCTTTGATCTCTGATCTTTTTGATCAGATTGTTAGAGCCAAGGTGCTCTCCAAGTTGGATTTGAGAGGGACCTACAATCTGATCAGAAACAAGGAGGGGGATGAGTGGAAAACGGCCTTCAATACGCACAAGGGTCATTTTGAGAACCTGGTTATGCCTTTTGGGTTGACGAACGCACCAGCAGTATTTCAGCGATTCGTCAATGACATTTTTCATCACTTGGTGGGGAGGTTCGTAGTAGTTTACCTGGATGACATTTTAATTTATTCTCCTGCTCTGAAGACCCATCAGGATCATGTGAGACAGGTTTTGACGATCCTTCGGGAGAATAAATTATACGCCAAATTGGAGAAATGTTTGTTTGCGGTGCAAGAGCTTCCATTCTTGGGATACATCATTCTGATTCTGGTTTTCGTATGGACCCCAAAAAGGTCCAGGCGGTTCTGGAGTGGGACCGACCAAGGAAATCAGAAAGCTTAGATGCGGTTCTTGGGTTTTACGAATTATTATAGAAAATTTATTTTGAACTATTCTACCATAGTAAAACCTCTCACTGATATGACCAAGAAGGGCGCCGACGTTTCTGTCTGGTCGGATGAGGCATTGCAGGCCTTTTCGGCTATTAAGGAGCGTTTTGCGCCTGCTCCCATTCTGGTGCAGCCGGATGTGTCTCAGCCATTCGTAGTGGAGGTTATCAGAGGTGGGGGTTGGAGTGGTGCTGTCACAGGGTTCATCCCCTGGCAAGTGGGTCCCGTGTGCCTTTTTCTCCAAGAAGCTCTCGGTCGCCGAGAGGAATTATGATGTTGGAGATAGGGAGTTGTTGGCTATCAAGTTGGCCTTTGAGGAATGGCGTTACTGGCTAGAGGGGGCGTCTCACCCCGTTATGGTGTAAACAGACCATACGAATTTGGCTTACCTGCAATCTGCCAAGCGTCTAAACCCTAGGCAGGCCAGATGGTCACAGTTTTTTACCAGGTTCAATTTTGTGGTTACCTTTCGCCCAGGGGTCAAGAACGTCAAGGCAGATGCCTTGTCTCGCACCTTTCCTGGGCGAGGTGATTCAGAGGATCCTGCGCCGATTTTGGTGGATGGGGTAGTGGTCTCCGCTCTGTACCCTGAATTGGAGATGGAGGTGTTGGAAGCCCAGGAGGGGGCTCTTGGTTCTTGTCCCCCAGGGAGGTTGTTTGTTCCTAAGGGCCTGCGATACAAGGTGTTCAAGGAACATCACGATACTGTCCTCGCTGGACATCCTGGTGGTAAGTCCACCTGTTATCTAGTATCCCGGAGGTTCTGGTGGCCAGGGTTACGTACGAGCATTGAGAATTACGTGACAGCTTGTGAAACCTGCGCTCAGTCAAAGGTTGCTCATACTTGACCGGCTGGTTCACTTCTTCCATTGTCTATTCCGTCTCGTCCTTGGAGACATTTGTTGATGGACTTTATTACGGATCTGCCGAGTTCCTCCGGGAGAACAGTGATTTTGGTGGTAGTTGACCGTTTCAGTAAAATGGCTCACTTTATACCACTAACTAGTCTGCCTAACGCTAAGACTCTTGCGCAGATTTTTGTGGATAATATTGTGAAATTGCATGGCATTCCTTCGGATGTGGTCTCTGATAGGGGCACGCAGTTTGTCTCCAGGTTTTGGAGGGCATTCTGCTCTCGGCTTGGCATTCAACTTTCATTCTCTTCGGCTTTTCATCCGCAGTCGAATGGTCAGACGGAGCGTACTAATCAAAACCTGGAGACCTACTTGAGGTGCTTTGTGGCTGAGAATCAGGAATGGTCCTCATTCTTGTCCTTAGCAGAATTTGCATTGAATAACCGTAGGCAGGAGTCCACGGGTAAGTCGCCATTTTTCGGCTCATACGGTTTCCATCCTCAGTTTGGTACTTTTTCTGGGACTGGTTCCTCTGGGATGCCATCTGGCGGAGGATTCAAGGGAATTTGGAGAAGATGGGTGAGAGGTATAAACGAATGGCTTACAAGAAATGTGTGACTGGTCCGGACCTGTGTGTGGGTGATCTGGTGTGGTTGTCCACTAAGAATATCAAATTGAGAGTGCCATCTTGGAAACTGGGTCCAAGATTTATTGGTCCGTATAAAAAAACTGCGGTGATCAATCCTGTGCCGTTTCGGCTGGATCTTCCGCAGACTTGGAGGATCCATGATGTGTTCCACAGGTCTTTACTAAAAAAATATGTGAGACCGGTGGAACCATCGCCATTGCCTCCTCCACCTGTTCTAGTCGAGGGAAACTTGGAGTTTGAGATCTCCAGGATTCTCGACTCTAGAGTTCTTCGAGGTTCCCTTCAGTACCTGGTGCACTGGAGGGGATACGGCCCTGAGGAGAGGATGTGGGTTTCGGCGTTGGATGTCAACGCCAGCCGACTGGTGAGGGCTTTTCATAGGTCCCATCCGGATAAGGTTGGTCTGGGGTGTCCAGAGGTCACCCGTAGAAGGGGGGTACTGTCATGCCCCCCTCTGACGAGGTGCGGAGGTCGGCCAGGATAGCAGCACGAGTTTAGTATTTGTTTTGGAGCCGTGCTGGATCTGCCTCTCAACAGGTGCACTGGGTGGGGTCATTAGTTTAAATAGCACACCAGCCCAGTGCTCTGAGCGGATTATAGGAATCTTTGTGGTCTTGGAAGGAAGGTTGTCTGTTCCAGCTCTGAAAGATAAGTGTGATTTCTAGTTTGGTTGTTTTGTGTTATCTTTCCCATCCAGGTTCTGTGCGAGCAGGCTGCTCCTATTTCCCCTCTTCACCATCTCAGGGAATTTAGGGTGAATTCAGCCCAGGCACGGGGACACATCATACCTACCATTAAGGTCTGCATGTGGGCTGAGCAGTGCAGGGAAAGAGGTCAGGGATTAGCTAGGAGTTGACTCTTCCCCTGTCTCTCGCCCAGAGCCTGGTTGGTGGGTTTTCTGGGAGTCTGAGTGCACGCCCGCCGTGACACCCACACAGCATGTTCACCCCCCCACACAGCATGTTCACCCCCCCACACAGCATGTTCACCCCACCCCCTCCCCCCACACAGCATGTTCACCCCCCCTCCCCCAACACAGCATGTTCACCCCCCCTCCCCTTCACACAGCATGTTCACCCCCCCCACACAGCATGTTCATCCCCCACCCCGCATGTTCATCCCCCCACCCCCCCTACACAGCATGTTCACCCCCACAACCACCCCAGACAGCATGTTCACCCCCCAGACAGCATGTTCACCCCCCACACACAGCATATTCATCTCCCCACCCTCCCCCACACAGCATGTTCACCCCCCCACAGCATGTTCACCCCCCCACAGCATGTTCACCCCCCCACAGCATGTTCACCCCCCCACAGCATGTTCACCCCCCCCACAGCATGTTCACCCCCCCACAGCATGTTCACCCCCCACAGCATGTTCACCCCCCACAGCATGTTCACCCCCACAGCATGTTCACCCCCCACAGCATGTTCACCCCCCCACACAGCATGTTCACCCCCCACACAGCATGTTCACCCCCCACACAGCATGTTCACCCCCCGACACAGCATGTTCACCCCCCACACAGCATGTTCACCCCCCCACACAGCATGTTCACCCCCCACACAGCATGTTCACCCCCCACACACAGCATGTTCACCCCCCCACACAGCATGTTCACCCCCCCACACAGCATGTTCACCCCCCCCACACAGCATGTTCACCCCCCCACACAGCATGTTCACCCCCACACACCATGTTCACCCCCCCACACAGCATGTTCACCCCCCCCACACAGCATGTTCACCCCCCACACAGCATGTTCACCCCCCCACACAGCATGTCCCCCCCCCACACAGCATGTTCACCCCCCCACACAGCATGTTCACCCCCCCACACAGCATGTTCACCCCCCCACACAGCATGTTCAACCCCCCCACACAGCATGTTCACCCCCCACACAACAGCATGTTCCCCCCCACACAGCATGTTCATCCCGCACCCCCCCCCACACAGCATGTTCATCCCCCACCCCCCCCCACACAGCATGTTCATCCCCCACCCCCCCAGCCCCACAGCATGTTCACCCCCCCACACAGCATGTTCACCCCCCACCCCCACACAGCATGTTCACCCCCCACCCACAGCATGTTCACCCCCCACAGCATGTTCACCCCCCCACACACAGCATGTTCACCCCCCCCACACACAGCATGTTCACATACACCCCCACACAGCATGTTCACCCCCCCACACAGCATGTTCACCCCACACAGAATGTTCACCCCCCACACAGCATGTTCACCCCCCCACACACCATGTTCACCCCCCCCACACAGCATGTTCACCCCCCCACACAGCATGTTCACCCCCCCACACAGCATGTTCACCCCCCCACACAGCATGTCCCCCCCCCACACAGCATGTTCACCCCCCCACACAGCATGTTCACCCCCCCACACAGCATGTTCACCCCCCACACAGCATGTTCAACCCCCCCACACAGCATGTTCACCCCCCACACAGCATGTTCACCCCCCACACACAGCATGTTCACCCCCCACACACAGCATGTTCACCCCCCACACACAGCATGTTCACCCCCCACACAGCATGTTCACCCCCCACACAGCATGTTCATCCCCCACCCCCCCACACAGCATGTTCATCCCCCACCCCCCCACACAGCATGTTCATCCCCCACCCCCCCCAGCCCCACAGCATGTTCACCCCCCACACAGCATGTTCACCCCCAGCCCCACACAGCATGTTCACCCCCCACCCACAGCATGTTCACCCCCCCACACACAGCATGTTCACCCCCCCCCCACACACAGCATGTTCACATACTCCCCCACACAGCATGTTCACACACACCCCCACACAGCATGTTCACCCCCCCACACACACACAGCATGTTCACCCCCCCCCACACAGCATGTTCACACCCCCCCCACACAGCATGTTCACCCCCCCACACAGCATGTTCACCCCCCACACAGCATGTTTACCCCCACACACACAGCATGTTCACCCCCCACACACACACAGCATGTTCACCATCTCCCCATTTTCCCAGCATGTTCACCTCCCCCCCCCCCATTTTCCCAGCATGTTCACCTCCCCCCCATTTTCCAAGCATGTTTATCCCCCCATGTACACCATCCCCCCCCACACATTTTCCCCTCATGTTCACCCTCTCCCCCACACACTTCCCCCCCACACACACACTTTCCCCCCATGTTCACCCTCTCCCCCCCCACACACACACTTTCCCCCCATGTTCACCCTCTCCCCCCCCACACACACTTTCCCCCCCATGTTCCCCCTCTCCCTCCCACACACACATTTTCCCCCATGTTCACCCTCTCCCCCACACACACTTTCCCCCCCACACACACACTTTCCCCCATGTTCACCCTCTCCCCCCCACACACACACTTTCCCCCCATGTTAATCCCCCCCCTCACATTTTCCCAGCATGTTCAGCCCCCCTCCCCTCAACACATTTTTGTGCACCCACTATAATCACTGCTGTTTCCCCAAGTGTAAATACCAGTCGGTAAATATATGTGATAAGAACGGGTTCCCTCCGCCACCGGCAGTCAAGAGCATCCAGTGTAAATACCTGTGGTAAAGACAGGCACTGGTTCTGCTCTCCTCTCACTTTAGACGCCATCACTCTGAATGAGGATGCGTCCGCTTTGCGGTCACGTGATTTCAGTATGTCACGTGCCTCCTTGATGTCACAAGGTCCCTCCGAGTCATGGGATTTAGCCTTTACCGTAAAGAGACTCACAGTGCTATCGAGGTACTGGACAGTAACTGTAAAATTCTGGATTATAAATTCAACTGGTTTTCCGGTCTGCTGAAGAGGACATCTTTGTTGCGGATCCTGCGCTGGTTAAAGGAAAAGGACGACATCGGGCCCCACCGTGCACTTCCACAAACTGTAAGCGGTCCACTTGGACCACTGGGATAAGGGGGGTGCGCACCCGCTTGAAAGTTAGGGACAGTTTCTGGGACTATTATTTCTTAGTGTCCGCACTGCAAAGGGGTGAACATGCTGTGGGTGGGGGGTGAACATGCTGTGGGGGGTGAACATGCTGTGTGGGGGGGGTGAACATGCTGTGTGGGGGGTGGGGGGTGAACATACGGTCACAGCAAAGGTGAAAATTGTTGCGGTGTTTAACTTGTATTGTTTATACTGTTTTGAATATTTTGCTTGTCTTTACCTCTGTAACTTCACTGTTAACCTGCTTTTATTAATTTAAAGTAAATGCAATTTTCTTAATCTTGACTTCTGCGTATGCACTCTTTTCTGGTGGCGGAGTCAAATCACCTGCCTTGTTCTCGGTTCACAGTTCCCCTATGACATTTTACAGATGCAGG
The DNA here is from genome assembly GCF_014858855.1 of Bufo gargarizans. Taxonomy (NCBI): domain Eukaryota; kingdom Metazoa; phylum Chordata; class Amphibia; order Anura; family Bufonidae; genus Bufo; species Bufo gargarizans. The sequence continues at coordinate 177,355,012 of NC_058081.1, forward strand.
GATTTAGACTGCTCCTTTCACAAAGTAAGGCCTCATGCACACGACTGTTCCGTTTGTGGATCCGCAAAGCATGGAAGCCACCCGTGTGCCTTCCGCAATTTGCGGAACGACGGAACGGATGGCCCATTGTAGAAATGCCTATTCTTGTCTGCAAAACGGACAAGAATAGGACATGTTATATTTTTTTTTGCGGGGCCACGGAACAGAGCAACGGATACGGACAGAACACGGAGTGCTGTCCACATCTTTTGCGGCCCCATTAAAGTGAAAAAAACTGCGGCTCGGATGCGGGCCAGAACAACGGTCGTGTGCATGGGGCCTAAATGGAATGTGCAACCAGGTATATTACACACATGTGGCCTTTTTTCACATTAGAAAAAGAAAATTAAAACATATATATTTTTTTATATGTAAAGAAGCAAAAGGGTTTGGTGTGATGCAAAATGAATGTTATGTAAGAGAACAAAGAAAGATTCCCCATCAGCATTATATATGCAGAAAATGCGCAGGAAATAATGGCATACCAGACATCACCGTCACCTCCTTCCCCATCCACTCCAAGCCTCAGTACATTTCTTTATCACCTCTGTAGACAGCCTCTGTTACAATGAATATGTTTAGCACTGTTTAAATAAGTCACAATTTCTTACTTTTGGCCTTTGGTGTTTTCTGAAAACACCCGGATGTGAAAACCTAAATATTTAAAGGGGATGTCTAACAACAGACACCCCCTGTAATTAGCCTATGTACTTAAAAACCATTAATATTCTTCAATACATGTATTTACAGAGGACTGCCATCACTCCTGACCTGTCTATTTTAGTAAATAATTGTGTTCCCCATGAAATAAACATTCTGGATCATGTTTTTTTACAACATGTTAGGTTGTTTCTCTGTTAATGCCCCTAGAAATGTGTGAATAAATTGGTAACTGTGTTACCATAACACATCTCAAAGGCGTGTGTCCAGTGGCTTATGCACAATCCATGGGGCCCCAGTGGGACACTGATCCATGGGGCCCCCTCCCCGTTGACGCCCCCCCCCCCGTAACCCGCCGCCCCCCCAACCTGCCTCCCCCCCGCTGCACGTGCATGTGTGTGTGTATATATATATATATATATATATATATATATAATATACTGTATATCACTATATACAAGAGGATGATATACGGTATAACATCTTCTTGTATATAGTGATAACATATAATAATATACAGAACACGCCAAGGCCAGATAGTAGCTCTTACCTGAGCTGGCTCTGGCTGAAAGCTGCTGAATCGACCTGCTGAAAGTCTGTGGCAACTGGCAAGGCTGAATGCTGGAGGCTGGCTGTGTTCAGTGTGGGCTCTGGCTGGCTGAATGAGCGCAGCTCCTGGGCCTGGCTCAGGCTGGCAGAGAGAGAGAGAGAACGAGGCGAGGTTGGGTGAGTGACTGTAATATAGAGTCAGACTACTGGGCAAGTGGGCAGTGGCAGACTAGCAGTGGCTCCTGAGTTCCTCTGTTCCCAACTTCCTGCCGGACCTGCAGCGCTGATAACTTTGTGACATCACGTAAACGTGCAGTGTGATCCGGACATGCTGCCAGGCCCTGCCCCCTGCCATTGGTACTTTAAGTGACCATGCCTGAGCCGGACCCGCCGTCCCATCATCCATAACAACAAAAAAGGGGGACTTCTGTCCGTCCGTCCTGGCCTTGCGCCGGACCAGGTGTCTAATACCAGATGTCTGGTCACCCTAAGAGCAGCAGTGGCAGAGAGACTGAGGCTAGAAGCATCCATTTCAGTCAGATAAGAGCCAAAGCTGCATAGTGGCTGTAATCTGACTAAAATGGCTGCTGCTGGCCTCAGTGAGTCTCTCTGCCACTGCACAGAGCTCATATCAGCCAACTCAGCCCCCATCAGACCTGAAATCAGCCAAAGACCCCAATCAGACCTCAGATCAGCCCAAAGACCCCCAGTCAACCTCCATCAGACCTCAAATCATCCCAAAGACCCCCACTCAGCCCCATCAGACCTCAGATCAGCCCAAAGACCCCATCATCAGACCCCCCACTTAGCCCCTATCAGACCTCAGATCAGCCCAAAGACCCCCATCAGACACCCACTCAGCCCCCATCAGACCTCAGATCAGCCCATAGACCCACACTCAGCCCCCATCAGACCTCAGATCAGCCCAAAGACCCCCATCAGACCCCCACTTAGCCCCATCAGACCTCAGATCAGCCCAAAGACCCCCATCAGACACCCACTCAGCCCCATCAGACCTCAGAGCAGCCCATAGACCCCCACTCAGCCCCCATCAGACCTCAGATCAGCCCAAAGACCCCATCATCATCAGACCCCCACTTAGCCCCCTTCAGACCTCAGATCAGCCCAAAGACCCCCACTCAGCCCCTATCAGATCTAAGATCAGCCCAAAGACCCCAAATGAGACCCCCATTCAGCCCCATAAGACCTCAGACTAGCCCAAAGACCCCCACTACCCCCCATCAGTACTCAGATTAGCCCAAAGACCCCCAGGTCCCCCAGTCAGCCGCCATCAGACCTCTGATCAGCCCAAAGACCCCCACTCAGCCCCCATCATACCTCAGATCAGCCCAAAGACCCCCATGAGACCCCAATAAGCCCCCATCAGGCCTCAGATCAGCCCAAAGACCCCCACTCAGCCCCCATCGGCTCACATCAATCAGCGGTGGCAGCCCAGAGTGATCCCCATTCCCCCAGGCCGCAATGCTTACCTGTCCTGCGCTCATTAAAGGAGCGGGCACAAGGAGCACTGGGGGGAGGACACGAGGAGCACTGGGCGGCGGGCCCGGCCCCGGGTACACACATCACTACAGCAGGGCGGGGCCAGGGGTCCACAGGCAGCCGGGCCGCCTGAAGTGCGGATCCGCGGTTTGTGGACCGCAAAAATGGGAACAGTCGTGTGCATGAGGCCTTTGAATTCGTTTTTCTAGGTTACGTCCACCAGCTGTACAGTTGTAAGGTGGTCGTGCATGCTCAGACCCTCTTAAAAAGAAAAGTACACAGCTTTACACTTGTATGATATGTTTAAATTATGCACTTTTAAAATAAAGAGCCACCCTGAGACAACTCCCTTAACCTCCTCCAGACTGCATAACGCACGAATGCGTCCGGGAGGCGGTCGATTCATTCCTCCTGGACGCATCCGTGCGTCATCTCGCGAGACGTGAGATTTCGGACTGAGCCGGCACGCGCATGCGCATCGTGGGCCGGCAAAATTACAAGCACCATTTCGTCACCAGCCTGCCAGCCAATGATCGTGGCTGGCAGGCTGGCAATTTTTAAAATCACAAATCAGAAGCCAGTTAACACATTATATTAGTAAATATAATGTGTTAAATGGCTTCCCTACTCCTCTGCTGGTCCTTTTGGTCGGTTTGTTCAAGCAGAGGAGCAGGCTTCAGTGAGTAGCACCAAACACCATACATAGCCCCAGATCACCCCCCTGCACCCCAATTAACCCCTTGATCACCCCTTCTTGCCCCTGTCAATCACTAGTGAAAGGGAAAAAAGTGATCAGTGTAAACTGTCACTTTTTTTTCCCACTGGTATTGACTGTTAGGTTTTAGGCATAGTTTAGGCCCCTTGGTTAGGTAGTTTAGCGATCGTTTAGCGCCCAGCCCACCGCACCGCAGTCACTGATATCGCTAATCAGCATTTGTACTTTTATAGTATCTGTAAGTGATCAAAACTGATCACAGTCAGATCTATAATAGTATTAGTGTCACCTTAGCTCGCCCTCCACCCAAAACGCAGTGTTTGCCCGATCAGGCCTGATCGGTCGCCCACACGTGCGTTCACCCACGCCCGCCCCGCCACAGTGACAAAAAATTTATTTTTTTTGATCACTGCACAATCACTTTACAAGCGCTGCGGCGATAAAAAAAAATCAGTTTTGATATTTTTTATCAACTGCAGCGGCCTCCGGTACTTTGCTAGCCTCCCATTTGTAAGACAGGCTTGCTTTTTTTCTTGGGTGGTCTCAGGGAATATCCCTAAATTTAGTAGCCCAAATGTCAAACAGGGGGTATTCTTCTGAAGAGGCCTACAGGCTTCTGACCCAGTCGGATGAGGAATGGGAACCCTCATCTGATGAATCTAGCGGGTCAGAATATGAACCTGTAGAAAGCAGTGGCAGTCTGACTCGAAGTTCGGACGAGGAGGTTGAGGTCCCTGATAGCACCAGGCGTACCCGGCCCCGTGTCGCTAGACCACAGGTTGCGCAGGATCCGCTTCAAGGGCAGCAGAGTGGGGCTGGCGCTGTCGGATTACGTGGTGAGGCATACACCAGCAGCGCAGCCCATCCTGGACCTAGTACAAGCACTGCCGTACAACATGGTGAAGTAGCGAGCACCAGAAGGGCAGTTGAAGCTGGTACGGTGGCACGTGCAGTAATTACCCCGTCGCAGCCACCGCACAGACAGGCCCGTAGAGCCCCTAGAATCCCTGAGGTGCTGGCAAACCCTGATTGGCAGTCCCCAACTTCATCCGCACCTGTAGTTCCCCCTTTCACCGCCCAGTCTGGAGTTCGGGTTAAGACAGCTCAGATCGGTTCGGCCCTGGGATTTTTTGAGCTGTTCTTGACTGCGGAGCTCTTGGACTTAGTTGTGGCAGAAACAAATCGGTATGCCACACAATTTATATCCGCCAACCCAGGAAGCTTTTATGCCCAGCCTTTCCGGTGGAAACCAGTCCAAGTTTCCGAAATTAAAATTTTTCTGGGCCTTCTCCTCAACATGGGTCTAACCAAAAAGCATGAATTGCGGTCATATTGGTCCATGAACCCAATTCATCTCATTTCCATGTTCTCTGCTGCTATGTCCAGGACACGATTTGAGACCATCCTGCGTTTCCTGAACTTTAGCGACAACACCACCTCCCGTCCCAGAGGCCACCCAGCTTTTGACCGGCTCTACAAAATTCGGCCCCTCATAGACCACTTCAACCATAAATTTGCAGATTTGTATACCCCTGAGCAAAACATCTGCGTAGACGAGTCCCTAATACATTTTACCGGGCGCCTTGGCTTCAAACAATACATCCCAAGCAAGCGCGCCCTGTATGGGGTCAAATTGTATAAGCTCTGTGAAAGGGCCACAGGCTATACCCACAAATTTCGGATCTATGAGGGAAAAGATCAGACCCTGGAGCCGGTCGGTTGCCCTGACTACCTAGGGAGCAGTGGGAAGACAGTCTGGGACTTGGTGTCACCCTTATTTGGCAAGGGGTACCATCTTTATGTGGACAATTTCTACACAAGTGGCCCTCTTCAGGCATTTGTTTCTAGAACAGATTGGCTGCTGTGGCACCGCGCGAGCTAGTCGCGCGGGCTTCCCCCAAACGCTCGTTACCACCCGTCTTGCAAGGGGGGAGAGGGCTGCCTTGTGTAACCAAGAACTGCTCTCGGTGAAATGGAGAGACAAGCGTGACGTTTACATGCTCTCCTCCATTCACGCAGACACGACAATCCAAATTGAGCGAGCAACCAGTGTCATTGAAAAGCCCCTCTCAGTCCACGACTATAACCTTCACATGGGAGGGGTGGACTTCAATGACCAGATGTTGGTTCTGTATTTAGTTTCCCGACGCACCAGACGCTGGTATAAGAAGGTGTCTGTATATTTAATTCAATTGGCTCTGTATAATAGTTTTGTTCTCTACAGTAAGGCTGGGAGAACAGGATCCTTCCTCAAATTTCAGGAAGAGATCATCGAGAACCTCCTGTATCCAGGAGGTTCCGTGGCCCCATCCACCAGTGTAGTTAGCCGTCTACACGAGTGACATTTCCCCAGTGTCGTTCCTGGTACCTCAACCCAACCGTCACCCTGAAAAAGATGTCGTGTCTGTAGCAGGAGTGGAATAAGGCGTGACACCCGCTATTTCTATCCTGACTGCCCTGACCACCCTGCCCTATGCTTAGGGGAGTGTTTCTGGAAGTACCACACACAGGTACACCTAGCATAGGGATCACATCTCACCAGGACAGGCACACAGGGCTATTAGGGCCCATTCACACACAGAGCTGCTGCAAACCTCTCCTTTCACCTGGGACAAAGTGCATAATGCACTTCGCCACATCTTTGGGCGATTTGCGCTTTGCACATTGTCCCATGGGGAAGGAGAGGTTTGTCCTATAAAGGTAAAAAAAAGTGCAAAAAAAAAAAAACACCAGTAAGCAAAAAAGTTAACGTTCAGTTCCAAAAGTTAAATAAAGTTTATATGTGCTGTTCAAAGGTTTTTATAAAGTTTATAAAATTTATTGCGTTGCGGCCTGGTTTTTTCTTTTTTGTTTTGTTTTTTTTACCTTCCAGGTGGACCAACCGATCGACTAGCTGCAGCACTGATGTGCATTCTGACAGAAGCATTGTGCTGCTGTCAGATTACACAAAAGTCGGTGTATGCGGCGCTGCAAGACGAGATTTCTCCTCTGCAGTAAAAGATACGTTTGCCGAGGCATATGAGCTGAGGAGGTGGCGGTGTTCATATGCTTTGGCAAACACTTTGTATATAAAAAAATAAAATAAAAAAAAAATCCCGGCAATGATTTATTCATCCACATCGATTGATGTGAATGGAGAAATCGTGTTTGCCAGGGCATACGAGCTAAGTGGGTATGGATGTTGGGCGGAGCTCCTATGTCCTGGCAGACGCCTTTCCCCTCCTTTTTTTTTTTGGCAGAGATTTTTTCATCCACATTGATCGATGCAAATGAAGAAATCTGTGCCGTTCATTTTTTTCTTTCAGCCCAGAGGCTGAACAGAAAAAAAATAATCTCATTACCTGTATGCTCAATATAAGGAGAATAGCAGAAACTCCTAATGCTGGCCATACATGTAATGATTGCGAAGACCCTCAAATGCCAGGGCAGTACAAACACCCCACAAATGACCCCATTTTGGAAAGAAAACACCCCAAGGTATTCGCTGAGGGGCATATTGAGTCCATGAAAGATTGAAATTTTTGTCCCAAGTTAACGGAAAGTGAGACTTTGTGAGAAAAAAAAATAAAATAAAATCAATTTCCGCTAACTTATGCAAAAAAATAATAATTTCTATAAACTCGCCAGGCCCCTCATTGAATACCTTGGGGTGTCTTCTTTCCAAAATGGGGTCACATGTGGGGTATTTATACTGCCCTGGCTTTTTAGGGGCCCTAAAGCGTGAGAAGAAGTCTGCGATCCAAATGTCTAAAAATGCCCTCCTAAAAGGAATTTGGGCACCTTTGCGCATCTAGGCTGCAAAAAAGTGTCACACATGTGGTATCGCCGTACTCAGGAGAAGTTGGGGAATGTGTTTTGGGGTGTCATTTTACATATACCCATGCTGGGTGAGATAAATATCTCGGTCAAATGCCAACTTTGTATAAAAAAAATTGGAAAAGTTGTCTTTTGCCGAGATATTTCTCAAACACATTCCCCAACTTCTCCTGAGTACGGCGATACCACATGTGTGACACTTTTTTGCAGCCTAGGTGGGCAAATGGGCCCACATTCCAAAGAGCACCTTTCGGATTTCACAGGGCATTTTTTACAGATTTTGATTTCAAACTACTTCTCACGCATATGGGCCCCTAAAATGCCAGGGCAGTATAACTACCCCACAAGTAACCCCATTTTGGAAAGAAGACACCCCAAGGTATTCTGTGAGGGGCATGGCGAGTTCCTAGAATTTTTTTTTTTGTCACAAGTTAGCGGAAAATGATGATTGTTTTTTTTTTTTTTTTCCTTACAAAGTATCATATTCCACTAACTTGTGACAAAAAATAAAAAAATTCTAGGAACTCGCCATGCCCCTCACAGAATACCTTGGGGTGTCTTCTTTCCAAAATGGGGTCACTTGTAGGGTAGTTATACTGCCCTGGCATTTTAGGGGCCCATATGCGTGCAAAGTAGTTTGCAATCAAAATCTGTAAAAAATGGCCTGTGAAATCCAAAAGGTGCTCTTTGGAATGTGGGCCCCTTTACCCACCTAGGCGGCAAAAAAGTGTCACACATGTGGTATCGCCGTACTCAGGAGAAGTTGGGGAATGTGTTTTGGGGTGTCATTTTACATATACCCATGCTGGGTGAGATAAATATCTTGGTCAAGTGCCAACTTTGTATCAAAAAATGGGAAAGGTTGTCTTTTGCCAAGATATTTCTCTCACCCAGCATGGGTATATGTAAAATGACACCCCAAAACACATTCCCCAACTTCTCCTGAGTACGGCGATACCACATGTGTGACACTTTTTTGCCGCCTAGGTGGGCAAAGGGGCCCACATTCCAAAGAGCACCTTTCAGATTTCACAGGCCATTTTTTACAGATTTTGATTGCAAACTACTTTGCACGCATCTGGGCCCCTAAAATGCCAGGGCAGTATAACTACCCCACAAGTGACCCCATTTTGGAAAGAAGACACCCCAAGGTATTTCATGATGGGCATAGTGAGTTCATGGAAGTTTTTATTTTTTGTCACAAGTTAGTGGAATATGAGACTTTGTAAGGAAAAAAAAATATATAAAAATCATCATTTTCCCCTAACTTGTGACAAAAAATAAAAAGTTCTATGAACTCACTATGCCCATCAGCGAATACCTTAGGGTGTCTACTTTCCGAAATGGGGTCATTTGTGGTGTTTTTCCACTGTCTGGGCATTGTAGAACCTCAGGAAACATGACAGGTCCTCAGAAAGTCAGAGCTGCTTCAAAAAGCGAAAATTCACATTTTTGTACCATAGTTTGTAAATGCTATAACTTTTACCCAAACCATTTTTTTTTTTTTTGACCCAAACATTTTTTTTTTTATTATCAAAGACATGTAGAACAATAAATTTAGCAAAAAATTTATATATGGATGTAGTTTTAAAAAAAAAATATTACAACTGAAAGTGAAAAATGTCATTTTTTTGCAAAAATTTCGTTAAATTTCGATTAATAACAAAAAAAGTAAAAATGTCAGCAGCAATGAAATACCACCAAATGAAAGCTCTATTAGTGAGAAGAAAAGGAGGTAAAATTCATTTGGGTGGTAAGTTGCATGACCAAGCAATAAACGGTGAAAGTAGTGTAGTGCAGAAGTGTAAAAAGTGGCCTGGTCATTAAGGGTGTTTCAGCTAGGGGGGTTGAAGTGGTTAAAGGGCTTGCTTTGTTAAATGGATATTTGAAACAAGACAAGGCTAATTGATGAAAGAGTCAGGGCTGCACCTAGCCTTTCTGCTGCCTGAGGGGAAAACGGAAATGGTGCCCCATCCTCAGGGTAGGTTATCAATATCTGATTTGGCGAATGTCTGACACTCGGCACCCCCACTGATTAGCTGTTTGGGGGGGGCACTACTTCCTCTATATTACACTGCCCATTCTCTATATTACAACACTGCCCATTGTCTCGGAAGTGCAGTGCAATTACAAGTACTTGAGCCACTCCATTGAGACAATGGGCGATGTAATGAAGAAGAAACAGCGCTCGCATGGAACAACACGTCCTCTTCAAACAGCTGATCGTCAAGGGTGCCAGGTGTTGGACCCTCACAGATGTGATAATGATGACTTATCCTGAGGATAGGTCATCAATATACAGTATATTGCCTGCACAACCTCATTAAGTATGACTGGTAGAGGATGCAACAAATTCATGAGAGGCCTGTGCCTCAACATCAATTTGTCGCATCCTCTGGCAGCACAGAGGGAATCAAGTCTGTTGCTTAAAACGTCGGTCTTGCGCTATATATATATATATATATATATATATAGTGGAACACGATGGCGGCACTGGACAGAAAAAACTAGCGGGTGCTAGGTCCAAGGGTATAGCTGCTTATCCCGTAACAATAGATAGGAAAACTGGACAGCACTCCAGGTAAAAGACAAATGGTATTTATTCACCCATGTGGTAAGGCAACGTTTCAGCTCATATAAAGAGCCTTTTTCAAGCAATGAACACAAGTGCATCATGGGGTATATATAGTCCAACCCCTACCATACAATAATCAATAAAGCAATAAACATCAATTAACATATTAAGCAAAAATAGAATGTTACAAATGTATTAAAAAACTTCTTAATTCATACAAAGTGCATATGCATATTATCACATCTCGATTTATATGCTGCTATATCAGATTTCACAGCCATGGTAAATGCATCAACAGAGGGTTCATTGACATATGGAGTAAAATAGCTTTTCAGCGACAGATCGAGGCGTCCCAGGGAAAACTCGCAAGCCTGGGGCGTCGCGATCTGTACCTTGCTGTTGAACCAGACCTTGAGTTTGATCCCTACGAAAAAATGCACACAAATCTGCATCTAACTCAAACCAATTTAAAGAAGTAGTAGGGCAAAAAGAAAGTCCCTTATTCAGAACACTCACTTGAGCTGGAGTGAGCACCCTGGATGACAGGTTGATCACAGTCACTTCCTCTTGCTCATCTGTGGTTTGCTGGCCTGGGCTCTGGTTTTGTTGTTTCGGAGTTTCTCAGGCTCTGCGGTGTCTACGACCCCCTCGTCTGGTGCGCTTTCGTCTTTGTGTTGTAGATTCAATCTGTTCCCTAAAAAAAGGGGGGGGGGGGGCTGCATGGGAGTTGATTGTAGATTCCTTTTCTTTTTCCTCAGATCTTTTTGGTTATAATTACTGGTGTCAGACTGCCAGGTGTAGATGGTACCCATTTTGTAATTGTCAGAGTCTCGATTCCACTTAGATCGTTTTCCTTCCTCTAATTCCACCTTGGATCGTGTCACATGGATCAATAGATTATCACTAAATTGTGAATATTCCTCAGGAGACATGGATGTCCGTAATGTTTGTTCAATTTCCGCCATGTCACTGGCTATAGTAGATAATTCCTGTTGTAGGTACTATATGTTCAGAAGAATAAAGTCCAGGGAGTATCTGTTGGATAAAGGTTAAAAAATTTTGCAAAAAACAGCATTATTGGAAAACAGGTTAGGTCTCAGATGTGACCTCATGCCACAGGGTATTCTTTGTGCTTTATAATATTCACCAAGAGTGGTCATATGTAGGCGTAGTAAAGCGGTCTTTTTAGATAAAAATTCTAACTTCTTCTTAAGCTCCTGGGCTGAGGGGGTATTCAGAAAAGCGGCATCTTCCCCAATGCTCTGCAATATGTGATCAGTCTCCTCCTGGAAGTACATAGAACCACATGGGAATTCTGTATCCGTCATGGTAGAAAAATACAAGAAACTCAAAAAATCCGTGCTCAGCCAACCAAGCTGAATATATAGTGGAACACAATGGCGGCACTGGACAGAAAACACTAGAGGGTGCTAGGTCCAAAGGGTATAGCAGCTTACCCCGTAACAATAGATAGGAAAACCGGACAGCACTCCAGGTAAAAGACAAATGGTATTTATTCACCCATGTGGTAAGGCAACGTTTCAGCTCATACAAAGAGCCTTTTTCAAGCAATGAACACAAGTTCATCATGGGGTATATATAGTCCAACCCCTACCATACAATAATCAATAAAGCAATAAACATAAATTAACATATTAAGCAAAAATATAATATTACAAATGTATTAAAAAACTTCTTAATTCATACAAAGTGCATATGGTCCATGTAAGGACATATCCATATGAAAGTGCAGCGCATATCTGTTAGCAATCATACAAAATACATAATAAAGTGCCAAGTGCCAACAATTAAATACATACGTGCATCATCACAAAATAAATAAATAAGTGGGAGGAGTGATGCGATGCATGAAGATCTGTAAAACAGGAAGAAGGAGTAATGACATACCCTGTAAGAGCACCTGAGTCCCAAACGCCAAATATCGCCAAACCCGGCGTCCGGAAGTTGCTATTGCGCAGGCGCCAAGTTGCATCAAAGATCTGCGGCATGAGGTCACAACGTGCCGTTTGAAGAGCATGCGCTCTTGCTATCCGCCATGTCAGCGGCCATTTTGCAATTGGTCGAGACCTCTCCTACCATGTGCGCATGCCCATAAGTGCTGAGATGCGGGCAGTGCCATCACGGAGTGTGGCAATTTGCACCACGTCCTATATCATGGGTATCTTGGAAGATATATGGGGAGGCTGTATCTCGTCAGAGACACAGACCCTCTACCCAGGTGGGCATAATGTGTCGGCAAGCAAGACCAGATCTCTAAATAGTCAAACGCTAGTGTACAGAAAAAAAATATACATATTTGACACAACCTGGAGTATAGCATACATGCTATCAATAATATTAAATAACATAGGCATGTGGACACAGTGTTCATATGCAGGGCACCTCCACTGCTCATTCTCCAGCATCCATCCCATCTGAGAGAATAAAAAGAAAAATAACAATAAATGTAAGATGTGGCTTGTTTGTGTTCATGATCCACTATGTATATCCAGGATCACGACTGTATCACACATATACATACACTGTAGGGCAAACCGCTTCCCTAGGAATACAACCCCGGATTATAATCTATATTAAGCCCATTAGGTTTCAAGCAATCCAAAGTATATATCCAATATAACTCCTTCTTTTTCAACATCAGTACTCTATTGCCCCCACGTCTAGGCATGGGAACATGATCTACGATCCAACATTTAAGATCCTTCTCTGAGTGATTGAGATCCGTAAAGTGTTTCGGAATTGGCAGGTCCTGTCTTTTTTTGCGTACAGTATACCGGAGGTTATTTCGGCGCGTCTTCAAATCAGTAGACGTTTCTCCCACATATAACAACCTGCATGGGCAGGTCAAAACATAGATAACAAAATTGGAGTTACATGTGAGATGAAAACGTATCGGATAGGAGACCCTTGTTGACGGGTGTACAAATGATCTACCCTTACATATCATTTTGCAGTTGACACAACATATGCAGGGGAAACTTCCCTTGCCGTGTGTGGTCAAAGCAGTTTGTGTCAGTCTGGATTTGGGACCAATATCTGCTTTCACTAGCTGGTCACGTAAATTTCTAGATCTACAATATGACAAAAATGGAGGGGATCTAAATTCAGGAACCCCACTCAAGCAGACCCCCAGGATCCCCCAGTGTCGTTTATTGATACAGTTAATGCCTTCACTCTGTTCAGTATATTTGGAAATGAAGGGAATCCTGGTCCGAGACCTATTGGTCTCCCTCCTCTCCAAGAGTCAAGTAGCTGGAAGGGGTACCCCCTTTTATTAAATTTCTTTGCCATCATATTTAGGGAGTGATCTACAATTTCTGGTTCAGAGACAATTCTCTGAGAGAAGGGTAGGTGTTTTATCATGTTACGTGGATGTCCGCTATTGAAACACAAGAGGGTGTTTTTATCTGTGGGTTTCGTAAACAGCTGTGTGTGCAACTTCCCCTCACTGTATTTAACTGTAGTGTCCAGAAACTGTAGCTCAGTCTCTGAATATATCAAGGTGAACTGTAGATCTTTGATCACACTATTCAGAGATGCATGGAATTCAGACAATTGGGCAACACTGCCAGTCCATATGAGGAAGATGTCGTCGATATATCTCCATCACCGCAGCATATGGCTGCGGTGGTGGGACAGATAGACATCTTCCTCAAAGCACCTCATGAAAATGTTTGCATAGGTCGGTGCTACGTTCGACCCCATAGCCACCCCTCGTTTTTGCTGGTAAAACACGTCCTGAAACAGGGTATGTCATTACTCCTTCTTCCTGTTTTACAGATCTTCATGCATCGCATCACTCCTCCCACTTATTTATTTATTTTGTGATGATGCACATATGTATTTAATTGTTGGCACTTGGCACTTTATTATGTATTTTGTATGATTGCTAACAGATATGCACTGCACTTTCATATGGATATGTCCTTACATGGACCATATGCACTTTGTATGAATTAAGAAGTTTTTTTAATGCATTTGTAACATTCTATTTTTGCTTAATATGTTAATTGATGTTAATTGCTTTATTGATTATTGTATGGTAGGGTTTGAACTATATATACCCCATAATGCACTTGTGTTCATTGCTTGAAAAAGGCTCTTTGTATGAGCTGAAACGTTGCCTTACCACATGGGTGAATAAATACCATTTGTCTTTTACCTGGAGTGCTGTCCGGTTTTCCTATCTCTCTCTTATATATATATATACAGTACAGACCAAAAGTTTGGACACACCTTCTCATTCAAAGAGTTTTCTTTATTTTCATGACTATGAAAATTGTAGATTCACACTGAAGGCATCAAAACTATGAATTAACACATGTGGAATTATATACATAACAAAAAAGTGAGAAACTACTGAAAATATCTCATATTCTAGGTTCTTCAAAGTAGCCACCTTTTGCTTTGATTACTGCTTTGCACACTCTTGGTAGTCACCTGAAATGGTTTTCACTTCACAGGTGTGCCCTGTCAGGTTTAATAAGTGGGATTTCTTGCCTTAAAAATGGGGTTGGGACCATCAGTTGCGTTGTGGAGAAGTCAGGTGGATACACAGCTGATAGTCCTACTGAATAGACTGTTAGAATTTGTATTATGGCAAGAAAAAAGCGGCTAAGTAAAGAAAAACGAGTGGCCATCATTACTTTAAGAAATGAAGGTCAGTCAGTCCGAAAAATTGGGAGAACTTTGAAAGTGTACCCAAGTGCAGTCACAAAAACCATCAAGCGCTACAAAGAAACTGTCTCACATGCGGACCGCCCTAGGAAAGGAAGACCAAGAGTCACCTCTGCTGCGGAGGATAAGTTCATCCGAGTCACCAGCCTCAGAAATTGCAGGTTAACAGCAGCTCAGATTAGAGACCAGGTCAATGCCACACAGAGTTCTAGCAGCAGACACATCTCTAGAACAACTGTTAAGAGGAGACTGTGTGAATCAGGCCTTCATGGTAGAATATCTGCTAGGAAACCACTGCTAAGGACAGGCAACAAGCAGAAGAGACTTGTTTGGGCTAAAGAACAGAAGGAATGGACATTAGACCAGTGGAAATCTGTGCTTTGGTCTGATGAGTCCAAATTTGAGATCTTTAATTCCAACCACCGTGTCTTTGTGCGACGCAGAAAAGGTGAACGGATGGACTCTACATGCCTGGTTCCCACCGTGACGCATGGAGGAGGAGGTGTGATGGTGTGGGGGTGCTTTGCTGGTGACACTATTGGGGATTTATTCAAAATTGAAGGCATACTGAACCAGCATGGCTACCACAGCATCTTGCAGCGGCATGCTATTCCATCCGATTTGCGTTTAGTTGGACCATCATTTATTTTTCAACAGGACAATGACCCCAAACACACCTCCAGGCTGTGTAAGGGCTATTTGACCATGAAGGAGAGTGATGGGGTGCTGCTCCAGATGACCTGGCCTCCACAGTCACCGGACCTGAACCCAATCGAGATGGTTTGGGGGGAGCTGGACCGCAGAGTGAAGGCAAAAGGGCCAACAAGTGCTAAGCATCTCTGGGAACTCATTCAAGACTGTTGGAAGACCATTTCAGGTGACTACCTCTTGAAGCTCATCAAGAGAATGCCAAGAGTGTGCAAAGCAGTAATCAAAGCAAAATGTGGCTACTTTGAAGAACCTAGAATATGACATATTTTCAGTTGTTTCACACTTTTTTGTTATGTATATAATTCCACATGTGTTAATTCATAGTTTTGATGCCTTCAGTGTGAATCTACAATTTTCATAGTCATGAAAATAAAGAAAACTCTTTGAATAAGAAGGTGTGTCCAAACTTTTGGTCTGTACTGTATATATTATATATAATATATACACAGTATATATATATATATAATTAATATATATGTGTAAGAGTGTTACGACCAGTTACACCAGTAAAACCAGAGATAGTGTGGATTCTCTGTGTCAACCAAGGCATGGTAACCACTAACCCCTAGGGTGTTATTCAGTACTCTCACAGGAGACAAGACATAACACAGAAAGAGATAAACTGAACCACTACCTACTGGATTAGCTAATAAGTTTGACAGCTGACTCACAACAAGTAATGCTCCAGAAAACATGTAACGCTCCAATAGCTCAAGTTGCAGCAAGAATCGCAGTTAGTCTGAACTGAGTCCAATAGCAGACACAGTGGTGAGAAGTGATATTGCAGAGAAGACTGGAGTAAAGGCATCAGCGGATGATGATGATTATCAGAGGCAGAAGCTGATGCATGCTCAGAGACAAGCCACAGGCCACAAGCTGATATCAGATAGTAGCGTGGTACAGAGGATCAGACAAGCTCAGGGTCAGATAGGTCCATTAGTTGATGTAGGGAGCAGGCAAACAGAATGGTCAAACACAGAAGACCTTTGCTATTACTGTTAGTAACTCAATGCTCAGGCAACTTCCTGGAAGAGGAAGCTGCTATTTAACCTTGTAACCCCGCCCAGGGGCTGTGCTGGGAGGCAGGAAGCACACACCCCTAAAAACATAAATTACGGAAAGCAGAGGGAGCGTGCCCTTATGGGACGCCAGCATTGGATAGAGCACGAAGGCAGCATGGCCCGAGGACACATCTGGCAGGCACGCTCCTGCACGCTCCTGCCACATCTGGCAGAGACAGCAGCAGGTAGAGAGTCAGGAGATGTTGGGGATATGACAGGTGAGAAAGCGGGAGGTATAGCAGAAGGCCCAGTCTTAACAGTACCCCCTCCCTTATGCCCCCCCCTCCCCCTCCTCTCATTGGACCTGAAGGCAAATGTTTTGAGAAAAAGAGGAGCATCGATGTTGTCTTCAGTTTCCCAGGATCTCTCTTCAGGGCAATATCCTTTCCAGTCAACTAAATAGAATTTTTTTGTCCAGAATGTCCTTGATCTCATACCCATCATATGGAGGAGGTTTCTCAGAGGCACCTTTACAGAATCTGTTAAATACAGCAGGCTTGAGTAAGGAAACTGGAAAGAGTTAGGCCTCTTTCACACGAGCGTGTCTGGATAAGAACTGGATGCGTTGCGGCAAACCCGCGCGAGTAGGTACGCAATTGCAGTCAGTTTTGACTGCGATTGCGTTCCGTTTTATTGCGCGGGTGCAATGCGTTTTGCACGCGCGTGATAAAAAATGAATGTGGTACCCAGACCCGAACTTCTTCACAGAAGTTCAGGTTTGGGTTCAAGGTTGTGTAGATTGTATTATTTCCCCTTATAACATGGTTTTAAGGGAAAATAATAGCATTCTGAATACAGAATGCTAAGTAAAATAGGGCAGGAGGGGTTAAAAAATAAAATAAAAATTTAACTCACCTTAATCCACTTGTTCGCACAGCCGGCATCTCTTCTGTCTTCATCTGTGAGGAATAGGACCTTTGATGATGTCACTGCATTCATCACATGGTCTATCACATGAACCTTCACCATGGTGATGGATTGTGTGATGGACCATGTGATGAGCGTAGTGACGTCATCAAAGGTCCTATGCCTCACAGAT
Organism: Bufo gargarizans; assembly: GCF_014858855.1. Taxonomy (NCBI): domain Eukaryota; kingdom Metazoa; phylum Chordata; class Amphibia; order Anura; family Bufonidae; genus Bufo; species Bufo gargarizans. The sequence continues at coordinate 177,372,375 of NC_058081.1, forward strand.
GAAGACAGAAGAGATGCCGGCTGCGCGAACAAGTGGATTAAGGTGAGTTACATTTTTATTTTATTTTTTTAACCCCTCCAGCCCTATTTTACTTAGCATTCTGTATTCAGAATACTGAAGAATATCACTTAACATCTCCTAAGCAGCCATTAGGGAAAAACAATCCTTCATTGTGGGTCATTTTTTCAGTTTTTTTTCACTGACACATTGATTTCAATGGACCAGTGCTGTATGAAAAACTAATACATGCAGCATTCCTCAACATACAGATGGTCAGTGAAAAAAAAAAGTTCATATGCATATACCCATTTTAATAAATGGGTATTTATTTGTCTAGCTGGATGCTAATCTGTTGTAAAAACAGACTCCATTTGGATGGAAACATCTCATATGAAATAAGTCTTATGACCAAATCAAAGTTTGATATGGTCACAAATCAACTTAGAAGTATGTACAGAAGAGGAAACAGAAGGGTTGAAGAATGAACTGTAAGACAATCTACAAGACAGAATCCAAGAGTTCTCCTTAGGTACAGCAGTCCAAATCAAGGCCACAGCCAGTGCTGGTCTAGATAGGAGGGTGGAGGTTCACATCCCAACAATCCCAGGACCAACAGCATTATGGCTTATGCACAAGAACCTGTGTGCCCCATGCTTCGGACCGTAAATAGCTGGCAGTGGCTGTGTGCTCACCGTTTGCGGATGCTGACTCTTTCACTTGCACCGCCCCACTCCATATATTGCAGACCCATTTAAGGTACTCCTGCTGGTCCGAGCTTTTAAAGCAGGAGCGAAGCTCTCATGTCAGAGCCGAGCCCCCGCTCTCTGGTGCTCAGCTTAGAACGGGTGCTGTGAAAAGACGGCGGCCCTGCCTAAGGCCCCTAGAGTTTGCCATAAAAAGGGGTATGTGTGGTCACTAAGGGGTTAATGACACCATTTAACTGACTATATTTGTACTTTGTCAGGTAAAAAAAAAATTGGACAAACGCATTTCCTCCATTGTTTTTTGAGTTTTGTTTTTATGGCATGCACTAAAAATTACATGACAAGCTTATTCTGCAGGTCAGTATGATTACAGCAGCGATAACAAATTTATATAGTTTTTACTTTAAAATAAACAAAAACCTTTGAAAAAATAAAAACACTTCTTTGCATCACTGCATTCTGATACACATAACCTTTTTTATGTTTTCGTCTACAGCGCTGTGTGAGGGCTTGTTTTTTGCAGGTTTAGCTGTAGTTTTTATTGGTACAATTTTGGGGTGCATACGACTTTTTGGGTGGTACAATGTTTTGGGTGGGACAAGGTGACCCAAAAATGGCAAATTGCACATTATTTATTTCTTACATTATGGCATTCACCACACAGGAAAAATAATTTAAGATTTTAATAGTTTGGACATTTTTGGACGCAGAGATACATATTTTGTTTATTTTTTATTGTGTTTTCATTTTTTTATGTAGAATAGGGAAAGTCGTGATTTCAAATTTTTTTTTTTACTGTAATTTTGAGTCTAATCGCTTGTACCATAGACTGCAATAGAATGCTATTGCAGTCTATGGGACTTTTACAGGCAGCCTGTCTGGCTGTTCCTTTGGGTCAGCATACTATGACAGATCTAGCAGCCTTCATAAGACTCCAGGCTTTCATAGCAACCAATTGGAGCTCCACGATTTCACTGTGGGGGCTCTGATTGGAGGGCTGATGGGAGCCTCCTCACTCTGTCTAACCTCTCAGATGCTACAATCACTATCGTCCGTGGCATCTGAGGGGTTAAATAACCAGGCTCAACTGATGACCCCGCTCCATTCACCTCTTACACCTCGCTGATGTATTATTATGCAGGGCCGGTGCTACCATAAGGCAGACCAAGCGGTCGCCTTAGGGCGCACCCTGGGGGAGGGCGGAAAAATGTGACATGAAGGGGGAGAAATATAACATGGGGGTCTGATGTCTGACATTGGGGGCTGATGTCTGACATGGGGTTCTGATCTGAGGTCTGATTAACATTGAGGGTCTGATTGGGGCTGTGAGCTGAGGTCTGATTGCTGGTCTGACCTGAGGTGTAATGGAAAATATTTTTTTCTTATTATCCTCCTCTAAAACCTAGCTGTGTCTTAGAGGGCGAAAAATATGGTCCTTAAACCATCCATTGTCTGAAGCAGAGAGAGGAGAAGCGAGGGGGGGGGGGGGGGGGCGCCAAACTGTAGCTTCGCTTGTGTTGGCAAAAATCCTTGCACCGGCCCTGTTATTATGTCAGGGGTCTCGAAGGATTAAAAAGTGTGTATAAGGCACATTGGTACACAACATGGCCCAGTTACCGTTATTGAGCAATAAATGTCTAATGCACAGCCTACAAAATCCAGTTCAGGCACTTCTTTATAAGGGGTATGGTTCAGGACAGCAGGCGGTTCATCTCCACCACCATCTGACAGGTTTATGCAGAGTCTTCACAGTCAAGTTGAATCGCTGGAGATCGAGGTAGTAACTACAAAGCGATACACTAACATTTCTAATATCTAACATGTCGGCTGAAGACTCACATGGAGTACATTATGCCCAATACGTTCTTTACTGCTAACTAGTATATTAATTATTACTTTGTTGTGTTTAACTAAATTTATTGTATGGAAAAGCTTTTAACAACTATACTGATTAATATACATGACATACCTGGGATTAATTTACCTAATTAAGTCTTCTGTTCACTTACTCATTTGCAGCAGGATGCCGCGTCAGGGGGCAAATGCTTCTCTCGCACAATATGTGGTACATCATGACTCATAGCCATTAACAAGTGGGTAACGCAACATTAAATGCCGCTAGGTGGGTGCAGATTTGTTTAGAGGTTGGGACCAAACCACCTCTAGGCTTGTGTTTGAGATTGTTCTACATGTTCACCGAACTTGAGAAAAGCTAATAGTGCTGCAAATAGACAGTATGTATGAAAACTGGATTGTATGTGTAGGAAGCTAATCTGGATAAGGACTTGTGAGACGATTATATGGATAATGAATAAGTTGGCAATTATCATGAAAAAGGTCAGTTCTTTACTTTTTGAAAATTGTTATTTTGGAAAAAATAAAGTGCTTGTGAATCAATGAACTCGGCTGAATATGTCAGCGGTTTTCAGCACTTCCTGCCGGTATGAAGGGGATATGAAGCTAAGGCCTCCTGCACACATGCTTCCCGTTGCCGCATTGCGGACTGCATTCGCGGATCCGTAATACAAGGGCACTGTTCCGTGTGCATTTCGCATCACGGATGCGGACCTATTCACTTCAATGGGTCCGCAAATCCAGAGATGTGAAATGGTGCGGGACGGAAGCACGGAACGGAACCCTACGGAAGCACTATGGAGTGTTTCCGTGGGGTTTCGTCCCGTACTTCCATTCCGCAAAAAGATAGCAAATGTTCTATCTTTTTGCTGAACGGGCAGATCGCGGACCCATTAAAGTGAATGGGTCTGCGATCCGCTGCAGCTGCCCCACCATCGGTGTTCGTGCACTGCGGCCCGCAATTTGCGGGCCGCAGAACGTCCACAGGGCGCACACGTTAGTGTGCAGGAGGCCTAACAAACATGGATGGGACCAAATTTGGTGCTTCTACTGTCAGGAAAATTGACCTGTGCAGTTCTCATCAAGGAATATAGCAGGGTTTATGAGGGATATGCCAGATTCTCATACACCAGAGACCTTGAGACACAGCAACTGTTTAGTTTAAACATAAAAAAAAAAATGTATGCTTGTCAATGATAAAATGCATCAAACGCCCCATTCACATGACTGTATGCACCTGCCGTGTGCATGCTGCCTTTTTCACTTGCAAAACAGACAAGAATAGGACATTTTCAATCTTTTTTGTGGGACAGGATTAGAACAAAAATATGGTCACGTGCATGGGGTCTAAGGATGAATTCACAAACAGCAACATAAGGCCTCCTGCGCACGAACGTGTGCGCTCCGCGGCCATATTGCGGACCGCATTAGCTTTTTTGATACATGTTTGACATACATTTTTTTTCTATAAAGAAGTTTATGGGGAAAAAAACTGAATAAAATAGAGCAGGCATGCTCAACGTGCGGCCCTCAGTGTCTTTTTACTGAAGAAAAAACATGGTATTTTTCCTAAAAGCACATTGGGCCAGATTTATCATTAGCTCAGGTCAGAATAATGGAGTGAAAAAGTCCCCAAAAAAGTCCTAAACGCTAAAACTGCGCACAAATTTGCAACTTTTTTCTGCTCTGCACTATGCTCGCCAGTTTTCTGAAAGTGGGCGTGTTTTCTTATGTAAATGAATCTCTAGACAGATTTACTATTGGGACTATTTAAAAAGTCGCAAAAAAAGTTGCAATTTCACTCCAGTGAGGACCATGCTTATCTTATGAGACTTTTTAATAGAACATGCGACTTTTTTTATAAAAACGTGCACTTTTTTATAAAAACGTGCGACTTTTTAGTAAAGCTGCTTACTGATGGATAAACTGCTACCGTCAAACCACATTTATTACAGTCTTAAAGGGCCGATCATAAATCTGACTTGGCTAAAACTGACTTTAGCCATATGTGAAAGTGGAGTGAGCTGTCAGAGTCATGATAAATCTGGCCCATTGTGTGAAAACACCCTAAGTTGATTGATTTGGCCCAAGTCTGTACAATTCTTGTAGCATATTTTTTATAATTAACTTTCAAAAATGTTCTTTTTTCAAAATTAGTTTTTATTGATAAATTACAAGAACTGCCATACATAAACAACATAGGCCTCATGCACACAACCGTTTTTCAGGTCCGCATCCGAGCCGCAGTTTTTGCGGCTTGGGTGCGGACCCATTCACTTCAGAGGGGCCGCAAAAGATGCGGACAGCACTCCATGTGCTGTCCGCATCCGTTGCTCCATTCCGAGGCCCCGCAAAAAAAAAAATAGCATGTCCTATTCTTGTCTGTTTTGCGGACAAGAATAGGCATGTCTACAATGGGCCGCCCGTTCCGTTCCGCGGTTTGCGGTCCGCAAAAAACAGCACGGTCGTGTGCATGAGGCCTTAAGCAAAAAATGGTAAGGAATAAAAGAAAGAGAAAAAAAGGTAACAAGGTATCTTTCAATGATCTGACACACAAATAATCTAGCCTCCAGGAATGCTGTAAATGGGAGAGAAGGACCTAAGAAACAGAATCTCCTGGATGAACAATCACTTGAAATGGTGTCCATGGAAGCCAGCTAGCAGAAGTTGTTTCTTTCCAGAAAATCTAGCAGAGAAGAGGTGTTCTAGGTGGCATGTATGAGAGACTGAACTTATAACTTCCTGTCAGAGCAGTCGGTGATTTCCATCTCTTGGGTATAGATAAGCGGGCTGCGAGGACAATGTGACTCACTACTACTTTAGAGTCAAATGGGATTTGTCTCCAAAAAAACATAAGGCGAACAATGGAGAGGGAAAAATTAAGCGATTAAATACTGTACTCATGAAAGCAAAAATAGAAATCCAGAATGAGTGGATGCATGAACACAGCCACTACATGTGAAAGTTCCTCCGTGTCTGCATCCCCTCCAACAGGTCTCTGGGTAGGAACTATCCATTTTCCAAAATGTTTTCATCCTCACAAAACTCAGGTTGTCTTCATGCTACTGTACATTTCGGAGATCTGCTCTCCCATAGTAGTTTTCATTTAATTTTTTTTATTTTATTGCACAATTTTGAAAACATCCCTCAGAGAAACTACAAGGAAGGGGGTGGGAAAAGGATAGGATACAATATTGTAAACAGTCCATGAGTGTATGTTCTTGAGTTGTCCATCTGTAAAACAAAAATAGTCTGGAGGAGATTAAGCAAGACTACGTCTCCACTTCCTTCAGCAGTCCATGTGCCTAGAATGAAATCTATGCCAGATCATAGCTAGCGTAGATTTCAGTCATCATTTCTGCTGATGCCCCCTTTTCAGAAAGTGGCAAGGGAGACAGTAAAATGCCACTTATGTAAAACTGTCTGAGCAAATGGCATTTAAAAAGTCACATACCCGGGATTTGCTGCTTTTTAATGCCAGAAAACTGGCATTTGTGGATTATAAATCTCCCCGTGCTTTGTTGATAGATGACAATAAAGAGGGCTTTATGGTGTGAAGTATTCATCGTCTGAAGACCTCAATGGAGGGAAGGTATTAAGACTGGCTTTTTACTCCAGTCTTAATTAAAAACAACTGTGGAGTACTTTGCTTCAGAATTCTAATAATAATTCAGTGATGTGTTTTGGCTGATTTGTGTACACAAAAAATAAACTCTACGCACAAATTGTTAAATGAGTAAGGCTATAGAGGACCCATTTGCAGCTTGGGATTAGGTCCTGAGGAATAATGTAGAAAGGGGGTGAATGGAGAAGAGGTTGATAAGGAAATGTAATAGGTCACCTTAAAAATGTTTTTTCAGAGCATGCTTGAAGCTGTGGATGTTGGAAATTAAAGGGAACCTGTCACCTCTAAAACACATTTTAAGCTGACATAATTACCTTACAGTAGCCCCCAGTGTGTTCCTAATCATGCTTTTCATTCCTCCACTGGTTGTTGTATACTTTATAAAAACACTGTTTTAATATGTGTTTTCGCTATCCTCAGAGTCAGCTTGAAGTCAAGGGGGCAGCGGCCTCCTTGCTTCAAGTCAAGCTAAGCCCGCCCCTTACCCATCCTCCCTTCACTGTGATTGACATCCTGCTGTGAGTCTGGGATTGTGCAAGTCTCGTGTCATTGCGCGATCCTGTCTCTGGCTCCCTCACTCAGCCGGCCTCGTTCCTCTCTCTGCACATGCGCAGGGTGTGCGCACAATGGAAAAGCCTGTCGCATGCACAGAGAGAAGAAAGGGGCCGGCTGTGTGCGGGAGACAGAGACGGGATTGCACACTGACAAGGAGAGCACCCCGCATGCGCGAGACTTGCACAATCCCAGACTCACAGCAGGATGTCAATCACAGTGAAGGGAGGATGGGTATGCTACACTCTGTAATCAACCAGTGACTGGCACATGTAAGGGTACTTTCACATATGCGTTTTGCATTCAGGTTTGGAGACTCGATGGGGAAAAAACAGAACAAACCTTATCAGGATGCATTTGACCAGATACAAAACCCTGAAAACCGGATCCAGCATGAAAATTAATGTAAGTCAAAGGTGCCAGATTCATTTTCTTTCGGTAACGAAAAAAACTGATCTGTCACCCATTGACTTTAAATAATTTTAATGCCGGATCCGGTTTGTTAAGTTTCTATTTAATACAACCGGATCTGGACAAAACTGATGCATCCGGATGTATTGAATTAAATGGAAGCGTTTTATTCAGGTTTTGAGATCCTGTGCCAGATCTCAAAACCTGAATGACAAATGCTGATGTGAAAGTAACCTAAGCTGGTCAGACCTTAAAGGGGCCATACCATTTAGGGCCAAAAAGATTCTATCTTTAAAGTTGTATTCCCATCGGAGACAATGGGGGCATATCGCTAGGATATGTCCCCACTGTCTGATAGGTGCGGGTCACATCTCGTAAACACAGCCGGCAAAGTGAAGGAGGGAGCGGCTTGCTCCCATTCACTTCTATGGGGCGAGCGCTTGGTGGTGGCCGGAGCCACCACTTTGCAGGCTCCGTTCTCGATATAGGTGTGGGTTCCAGCGGTGGGACCCACACCTTTCAGACAGTGGGGGCATATCATATGGATATTCCCTCATTTTCTCTGATGAGAATATCCCTTTAAAGAAAGGATCTTTTTGGCCCTGAGTGGTATGGCTCCTTTAAGGTCTGGTGTGGCACCTGAGGGGTTAACTGGCACGGATCGCAGCACCCTGTCATAGAGGTCAGGTGCCGGCTATGTGTTTCTGCCGCGGGCACCCGCCTCCTGTATTTGTATTAAAAGGTTACTAATCTTCATTTGTGGCTCAGTGCGCCCTCCCCCCCACCCAAACCCCAGTATTAAAGTCATTGGTGGCGCAGTGTGCCCTCCCCCAACCCCCCCAGTACTATAATCACTGGTGGCAGTGGCCACATGATCCTATCCCCTCCTCCTCATTGGTGGCAGTGGGACAATAAATAAACATATTACATATCTCCACGGCCAGAAAAGTGTGAACTATTAAAATGTAAAAAAATATCTCCTATGCGGTGAACGCCGTAACAGAAAAAAAATAAAAGCCACGTGATTCTCCATTTTTTTGTTACCTTGTCCCCCCCAAAAATAGGATCGGACTGATCGATTATGGGCCGGACATTCCATAAAATGTGGAATGCACACGGCTTTTTTGGTGTTTTATTTTTTTGCGTGGTATCGAAGTATCGCAATACTTTTTTATGGTATCGAAATCCAATCAAAATGTTGGTATCGTGACAACCCTAGTCTGATCTGAGCATGTGGGGGGGTTCTGATCTTAGCACAGGGGTCTGACACTGGGAGTCTGATTTGTGTTGTCTGATCTGAGCATTGGGGGTCTTATTTTGGGGGTCTGATTTAGAGGTCAGATTAGATGAAAAATATTTTTTTTCTTATTTTTGTCCTCTAAAAAATACGGTGACTCGTGTGTAAATGTATAGCTTGTGGCTCCTGGCAGTCATACGTTTCTTTGTGTCTGAAAGGTTGGCCACCCCTGCTTTAGAGGGTAGAGTCCTGACCAAGTTTTCACCTCCAGTAGAAGAGGAGATGATCCCAACTAAGACTGGGCCCCCTCTTTCTCTGGGCCCCATTGCAGTCGCATGGTCTGCCGCTGTGGTAGTTACACCCCTGCCCCCACCGATTTGATAGTTATACCCTATCCTTAGGATAGGGGATAACTTTCTATAACCGGAATACCTCTTTAAAAGGCAATAACTTACTCTCCCTCTGGCTTACATTGCACACAACTCCTGGGTGACAATACTCCCTCTCTACTTGGCCACTACTATTGTTTGATTTAGAGGCCATTGTAATTCTCCTTGTGGTGAACTGTGCATACTCTCCTCAGGTTGCAGTATTTCTTTCTTTGGGACACACTAATGCTTGGTCTGCCCAGGCGCGTCCAGGTTGTATTATTTCCTTCATCACAGTTCACTGTGCACACTTTGCACTATCTCCCGGCAGTCACAGTATCTTTCCTCGCAACACACAAAATTGTGGCTTACATTGTAGCAGGCGGTCCCAACCTGACTTTTCCACAGTTCTCTAGCGGCTTCAGGGTGCAGGTCGACCCTCCCTTGCTTCAGGTTACCCCTCTGCACTGCATTGCTGAGCTTCTATGTGGCCCTTTCTATGCCCTAATGTGGAAAACACTTATAATAGTGGCATCACACCTCCACGTGCTAGCTGATATAGATTGTTGCAAATATTGATATTAATTTGGGTCCAAACCTCCCCCCCCCCCCTCCATGGTGAGTCCTGTGTATATGTTTGTGTGTACAGATCTGTGTCTTTCCATCTAGGGCCTTTGAAGTTGTCTTCTAGCTAATCACACCTCAGCAACCCCAGATAACAGAGGGCTGGCATCATAAACACAAGATCCTCCACAGTGACATCAGAGGATTAGGGGATGGATATAGAAAGAGAACATTCTTAAGGTATGAAAAAACAGGGTTGAGTGTCATTTCCTAGGGCTCACAGAAGTAGTGAAGATTTGTCCTGTTTTCTGCCTGCACTGGCACCGAAGCCTATGCCATCAACGTGAGTGTTAGGTTTCTGGTTTATTCCCTTTTATTTTTAGAAACTGTTGTGCATTATATTTCTGTCTGTATGTCTTTTGTTAAAAAAAATTTTTTATACATATATATATATATATATATATATATAAAAAAAGAAAATAATGGCGGCACTGGAAAAGCACAAGGAGGGTGCTAGGTCCAGGGATGTAGCAGCTTACCCCGTCTTGATAAAGATGAAAAACGGACAGCACTCCAAGTAAAAGATAATGGTGTTTATTCACCCATGTGGTTGCCATCCACATGGGTGAATAAACACCATTATCTTTTACATGGAGTGCTGTCCGTTTTTCATCTTTATATATATATATATATATATATACAGTGGATATAAAAAGTCTACACATCCCTGTTAAAATGTCAGGTTTCTGTGCTGTAATTTTTTTTTTGACAAAGATGAATCATTTTATAACTTTTTCAACCTTTAATGTGACCTATAAACTGTACCACTCAATTGAAAAACAAACTAAAATCTTTTAGGTGGAGGGAAAAATAAACTTAAATAATGTGGTTGCATAAGTGTGCACACCCTCTTATAACTGGGGATGTAGCTGTGTTCAAAATTAAGCAATCACATTCAAAATCCTTTTAAATAGGAGTCAGCATACACCTGCCATCATTTAAAGTGCCTCTGATTAACCCCAAATAAAGTTCAGCTGCTCTAGTTGGTCTTTCCTGAAATTTTCTTAATCGCATCCCACAGCAAAAGCCATGGTCCACAGAGAGCTTTCAAAGCATCAGAGGGATCTCACTGTTAAAAGGTATCCGTCAGGAGAAGGGTACAAAAGAATTTCCAAGGCATTAGATATACCATGGAACACAGTGAAGACAGTCATCATCAAGTGGAGAAAATATGGCACAACAGTGACATTACCAAGAACTGAACGTCCCTCCAAAATTGCTGAAAAGACGAGAAGAAAACTGGTCTGGGAGGCTACCAAGTGGCCTACAGCAACACTAAAGGAGCTGCAGGAATATCTGGCAAGTACTCGCTGTGGGGTACATGTGACAACAATATCCCGTATTCTTAATATGTCTGGGCTATGTGGTAGAGTGGCAGGATGAAAGCCTTTTCTTATGAAAAAAAAACATCCAAGCCAGGCTACGTTTTGCAAAAACACATCTGAAGTCTCCCAAAAGCATGTGGGAAAAGGTGTTATAGTCTGATGAAACCAAGGTTGAACTTTTTGGCCATAATTCCAAAATATATGTTTGGCGCAAAAACACCACTGCACATCACCAAAAGAACACCATACCGACAGTGAAGCATGGTGGTGGTAGCATCATGCTTTGGGGCTGTTTTTCTTCAGCTGGAACTGGGGCCATAGTTAAGCTAGAGGGAATTATGAACAGTTCCAAATACCAGTCAATATTGGCACAAAACCTTCAGGCTTCTGCTAGAAAGCTGAACATGAAAAGGAACTTCATCTTTCAGCATGACAACGACCCAAAGCATACATCCAAATCAACAAAGGAATGGCTTCACCAGAAGAAGATTAACGTTTTGGAATGGCCCAGCCAGAGCCCAGACTTGAATCCGATTGAAAATCTGTGGGGTGATCTGAAGAGGGCTGTGCACAGGAGATGCCCTCGCAATCTGACAGATTTGGAGTGTTTTTGCAAAGAAGAGTGGGCAAATCTTGCCAAGTCAAACTGTGCCATGCTGATAGACTCATACCTAAAAAGACAGTGCTGTAATAAAAACAAAAGGTGCTTCAACAAAGTATTAGTTTAAGGGTGTGCAACCATTATTTTATTTTAATATTTTTTCTTCCCTCCACCTAAAAGATTTCAGTTTTTCAATTGTACAGTTTATAGGTCACATTAAAGGTGAAAAAAGTTCTGAGATTATTTATCTTTGTCTCATTTTAACAGGAATGTGTAGACTTTTTAGATCCACTGTGTGTGTATATAGAGTACAGACCAAAAGTTTGGATACACCTTCTCATTCAAAGAGTTTTCTTTATTTTCATGACTAATGAAGGCATCAAAACTTTGAATTAACAGATGTGGAATTATATACATAACAAAAAAGTGTGAAACAACTGAAAATATGTCATATTCTAGGTTCTTCAAAGTAACCACCTTTTGCTTTGATTACTGCTTTGCACACTCTTGGCATTCTCTTGATGAGCTTTCAAGAGGTAGTCACCTGAAATGGTCTTCCAACAGTCTTGAAGGAGTTCCCAGAGATGCTTAGCACTTGTTGGCCCTTTTGCCTTCACTCTGCGGTCCAGCTCACCCCAAACCATCTCGATTGGGTTCAGGTCCAGTTACTGTTGAGGCCAGGTTAACCCGGCGCAGCACCCCATCACTCTCCTTCATGGTCAAATAGCCCTTACTTTTAAAATTTTCCCAATTTTTCAGTCTGACTGACCTTCATTTCTTAAAGTAATGATGGCCACTCATTTTTCTTTACTTAGCTGCTTTTTTATTGCCATAATACAAATTCTAACAGTCTATTCAGTAGGACTATCAGCTGTGTATCCACCTGACTTCCCCTCAAAGCAACTGATGGTCCCAACCCCATTTATAAGGCAAGAAATCCCACTTATTAAACCTGACAGGGCACACCTGTGAAGTGAAAACCATTTCAGGTGACTACCTCTTGAAGCTCATCAAGAGAATGCCAAGAGTGTGCAAAGCAGTAATCAAAGCAAAAGGTGGCTACTTTGAAGAACCTAGAATATGACATATTTTCAGTTGTTTCACACTTTTTTGTTATGTATATAATTCCATATGTGTTAATTCATAGTTGTGATGCCTTCAGTGTGAATCTACAATTTTCATAGTCATGAAAATAAAGAAAACTCTTTGAATGAGAAGGTGTGTCCAAACTTTTGGTCTGTACTGTGTGTATATATATATATATATATATATATATATAAAAGCATTGTTACTCTTTTCATCATATTAAACTCCATTTAATAATTGATCTATGTGCTAAACTCAAAGCATACAGGCTACCTGTTTAGATAACACTTTGGAAGGAAATTGTAGTTTGTAGGAAATTGTAGCTCTTGAAACAAACCTTAGTTATGGGCAGTGTAGAGGTATTACTGGGCAATAGTAATAATTTAGATAAATCAGTTGTTTTTGTATTGGCCGCCAAGCTAAACCCACACATCATGTGAACTCCAGCTAGGGTGATTGTGACATAGATGTTTAGTTGTTTGAACCGTCTGTTTCTCCAGACATAAAAATGGAGCCAGTGGTAACAGGTTGTATGTCTGTCGCTATATGTCTAAGAAATAATCAACCTGAATGCAGCCGATCAGTTTTGTCTGTCGTATCTTTTGTACGCCCAACCAACCATCAATATACCATACTAAGCATATGAAGGCAGAAACAAACTCACCCTCCACTACAAACCTTCACTTTGATACATAGGATGTGTGTGGAATACAGTAGGCAATAGCCATTTCATGCAAACCCAAACTTCGAGACCAGACAATAAATTGAAGGTTTATACCAGAGAGTGAATGCCATGTTTTTCAGCCTTTTTATGCCGGCCTTATGATTTCTTAATTCACAGAGCAACACCTGAAGACCAGACATTGAAGATGAGATCTCCTTTTTGTGTGGACTGTATTATTGGGAGCCATTTAGAGCCATGACAATGCCAGACCTTTTTCTGTATATGATTAGCAATGCCAGAATAAAATAGCAGATCAGTGAGGTATATAAAAAAGCTAAATAACAGATTAGGTTTGCGCAAAGTGACAAATGATCGGCCGATACTAACTTGCATTTTCAGCTAACGTCCCATAAAAATCCAAGCTGACATCACCATTGTGAACAATTGTCCACATATAATTTCTAAGCAAAGTATTATATGTAAGTGCAGCTTAAAAATGTTCACATTATTAGTTATACAATCAGGTGCAGACAAATCTGCAGTGTAGAGAAGCTTATGAATCTGCAATTATATTCCTTTTAACCCTTTAATTTATTTGTTGCTTAGTGTAAGTAGAGCGATGCCAGCATTATCAAGCCATTATATTAGTCTGAAAGGCCACTAGTTTGCTTTAGATTCACTTAGTGTCAACCTGTGTCATACCTAGTAGATTGATACTTGAATGCTTTAGTGACATTATTCTAAATGGAATTACTTGGCAAGAAATCCTGTTCTCCGATACAAATTCTATTTGATGCAACTGAAAGGGGGAAAAAACTAAGTAAATTTGCCAGATATACACATTTATAAAAATGGTCTGTAAAATAGTGCTTTGGTATCAAGAAAAACAATCAGGTCTAATGCATCCTAAAACTATCAGATAACTGCATCTCAATGTTTACCTCATTTCAATGCTATTTTACACAGTATTATTACTAAACCCAGAGTGAGCCATGAGTACTGTGTATCCCATAATACATAATAGTAATAATTATTCAGGATAGTGCCAAAATATTTAGCAGCACTTTAAAATGAGAAATAGTACATTTACAAAATGACATAATAAAAACCAATAAACATCAGTTTAAAAAGTGTTTATACCAGGATGCAAGCTATCACTTGGCCTGGGTTCAGATTGCGTTTTAGCCGTCTGCAGGGATTTCTGTCAGGTATATCTGTCTGAATACCTGAAAACAGTAGTCAAACATATACCATGATGGGTACATTCGCTTTAATGGGTCAAACAGGGTTCAAAAGAAGACCTGCTATCTGTATGTTCTTGGGTTTCGCACTGGACAAAACAGTCTACTACTACGTTTTTCTGTCAGGCAAAACAGTCGGAAACAAACACAAAGCAGGTCCAACGATGAATCCTCTGAACTCCATTTGACCATCTGAAGGGAATGTACTTATAAGTGTATATGTCTGAATGCTATTTTTGGGTATTCATACATGTACCCCCAATGGAAACTCTTGCAGAGGACTACAACACAGTGGGAACTCAGCCTTATACAGTAGATACAGCATTTATTTATTGTACAAATACATGATTATTGTATTGCTCATTTGCTTCCAAAATGAAAAATTAAGAAACTTTCTAAATATTATTAATAAAAATGTCCTGACATTTTGCTTCTGCACAGTGTGTGTAAGTCCTTCACCTAGCTGTTGGTGCTGGTGAGCCTGATATAAATCCATCAGAACACTGATCTTGTTTTAGATGTCTTTCTTTGCTCTCAGACTCTAATTTCTCAGTGTTAGTGATAGTAATGAGACAGTGGAATAGGAGGGGGGACTTCCAATGGCTGTGCATAGAGAAAAAAGCACACACAGGTTTGCAGGAGAAAACAGCAGCATCCTGGGCACACAGATAAAGCATGTATTACTGGGAGGGAGAAAAGTCTAAAACTAGGAGCAAGTTGCAAACTGAGTATTAGGGTGTCTGAAAATGAATGGAAAAAAAATGAAGACTATAGACTGAAACTTAGTGCAACTCAGAGTACCCACTAACATATTTAAAATACCTGTATACGTTCCCTGTCAACAAGATCCACAACTTTAAATTATCCATAAATTATTTCATATAATCTGAAAGTGTGCCTTAAACGGGCTGTGTTGCCATTCACATTCATCAAGAAGAAACTGTAGGGCTTGTGTTCCTTCATTGCCAGCACTAGAGTTTCAATTAAAGGCTGGAAGCCCCTTTAAATAATTCCTGTATGTTCTTTGAAATATATAATCTTTGAGAAATCCAGATCTTTGAGTGCTGATCGTGGGCACTGCAGTGCCAGACAACTCTGTACATACAGCACCATGTGATAACATTGCTCCTGTGGCCTATTTAGGCTGAGTTCACACTTCAGTTATGTGATCAGTTATTTAGATCACTTATTGTGAGCAAAAACCAGGTGTGGGTCAAAAACACAGAACAAGTGGAAATCAAATAATTACACCTGATATCTGAGTAGGCTTTACTACTGGTTTTGGCTCACAATAACCGAACGAAATAACTGACCAAATAATTAAAGTGTGAACAGATAGGGGATTCCTCGCCACCTTGCCTGCAGGTTGAAAGGGCCTTTCTGCCATACCCCTCCCCCCTCCAGCCAGTGTGTCACATCACCAGATGTTTACAAGCATGGGATAGGGGGACGTTAATGGTAGCAGGGGACCAAATGGGTCTGAAACCAGTGGTTGGGAGCAAGTATGTATTGTTCCCTCCATAGGTCCGGTGAATTAAGAGGTCTGGCAGAAAAGTCCCAAAAGCTGCTCAATTCCTTTATGGTACATTATTATTTCTATTATTTTGATTGGTTCTGACTCTGATCCTGATCTCGGCTTTGTTTTCTGGATTCCACTTCTGCCTCATCCTTTGGATTTTTCATCTGGCACCTGTTGTCCTAATCCTTGTCTTGATTCCTGGTCCCCTGGGTGCACCTTATAAGTTCACCAGAAATCATCTTTGCAACATTCAGAATTAGAAGGTACTTATGACAGGACTTTCTGCGTTACATCTCTGGCTTAGTCCTTATTCTGGTTAAAGGAAGCCATTTTTTTTTCCTTCAGATTTACTGTATAGTAGACCTTATAATAGGTCCGCCTTGCAGAGTAATCACAATACACTTGTCTGTGATTTTCTGGATCTGTATATTGTTTTTTAAATGCTTTTACATTGTCACCTTCCATTATATATGATGTACTAAAGCATAATAGTGTTCTTATATTTCCAAATATTTGAGTGTGCACATCTTTCAGTTCACGTGGAGAACTGTTGTTTCAAGGCCATAAAAAGTGTTGGGTTTGCAGAAAACAGGAGTCACCTACTGTATTCCACATCCTGTGTATCCTGCTATGGCAATAAATTTAAGGTTTATACCGGAGGGTGACTGTCATGTTTTTCTGCCTTTAATGAATTTTTGCTTTCTTCATTCACTAAGCACAATATGAATATCAGACATTGAGACCGAGCTCTCCTCATTGTGTGAACTGTATATTGGGTGCCACGGATCCACGGCAATGCCAGACCTTTTTTTTTTTTTTTTTTTATAAGATTAGTATGCCATACTCAACTGGCAGATTAAGGAGGTACATAAAAAAAACTAAATAACAGATTAGGCTTGCGCAAAGTGACAAATGATCAGCCGATCATGCCATATACTTGCAGTTTCAGCTAGTTATGCATTGCCTTGTTCATCCTTGACACATGTAGCAGCCCTGTTGTTTTCAGATATGCTTGCCACTACTTGTCCTGGGGACCACGGTGGCCGGTTCTATTTTCTCTTTTCATTTAAATTGACCAAATGTTTTCTTTGATTTCTGCATTCACAATGCTTCCCGTCATTGATGTATCCTAACTACAAGCTGAATTTTACCAATATGCATTTTGGTTCGTAATATGGTGTGCAATCCATTCTGCATTAGGTGCAGTGCCTCAAGGGGGAAAATACAGTCTGCAAAATGATACAGAGCCATATGAAATGATAGATGCCCCCACTGAAATGAATAGGTGTATTTTGAATCTGTGTTATATGTATCCTGAATATGGTCATGGGCAGACAGCAAACCTGTAGCTCCAGGGCCCTCATCTGTAAAAACAAAGGACCAGAACTGTCATGTACATATAATTTATAGTACCGTTCTGCATGCAGATATTGCCTATGCACTCCTTATAGTTACACCCTGCCCTTACTACACTGTTTTAATGATCCTTCAAATTAATTTTTAAAAATGTCACTCTTTAAAATATTCTACTTAGGTTACAGTACATCAATCCATATGCATTGTCCTCCCACACTACTGCTGGCTCCATTAGGGAACTAGGATCAATCGCTGAAGCGAGAAGGCAAATAATATTGATATGTTAGTGTGGTCTTAGTAACCATCAGTGTGCTGCTAATGTTCTCCTGATGGCTGTGTGCCTCTAAACACAATTGAAATCCCATTAAAATTGCTCACGGCAAAGTCCTGAATGCCAATACATAGGGTGTAAAGTTTAATAACATAACTCTAGTGGTCATAATGATGGGCTCCAAGACCACTGCTATGGGAAGTATCTTCATTTCATTAGAGTTCATACATAATGAAGGACGTTTAAAACAGCAGAGAGTTTAGAGGGATTGTAAGTCTTTATTCTAGCATTACTTAATTATGAGAGCACATTTATCCATTTCACGGGGTAAATTGGATGGAAATTAGTTAATACTGGCACTGCTTATAAGTGGTGCACCACAGGCTCTCCTTTGTGGCCACATACTCTATGAACATGATACAGACTAAAAACACATGGCATTGTTTTCTGCCCACCCTGGCACTGTTTTACAGCACTTGCGAATACTGCAAAACTCTCTCCCTCCTTACCAAACACGGCTCCATTTGTCAAAAAATGTTAGAGTGGCTTAAAAAATATGACTAGTACATATGCAGGTTAGTTTCTCAAACACCAGTTTTAGAAAAAAAATATTGCAATCGGAAGTTAATTAAAAAGGAATGGGGGAAATATAAAAGAAAGACATATGTCTCCTTTCTGTTAGATTCACTTTCTGCTTTGGCTCCAAAACCTGTATTAAAAACAGCGGTCGCATTTTTCTAAAAAACAATGTGTGTGACACTACCTAAGGCTCTGTACATACCATGCTTAATCCTGACTTCAGATGTACGGTGCTGCCCATAATTATTCATACCCCATGCAAATAATTTTGGACTGGACACTTTTTGCTCAAATGTAAATAAAAGCTGAGAAATTGTTTTTTTCCACAATAATGCCTCTTGTACATCATGTTTTTGTCTTTTGGGAGACACCCATGTCATTTCCTATCTAAAAATTACTTGCTGGTTGAATAAAAGTAACTTTAAGTCAAAATTTGCCAGGGGCAGGGCCGGCCTTTGGAGTGTGCGAGCTGTGCGGCCGCACAGGGCGCCATGGCAACAGGGGCGCCCGGCGGCCGACACAGCTCGCAGTCGGTCTCTACAGGCTACAGCAGCCAGCCGGCCCAAGATTGTGTGAGCGGCAGGGGCGTATCGTGGGAGGGGGGGCGTTGCCCCGGGCGCAAAATTGCAGGGGGCGCCAGGCAGCAAACACTTTAATGAGGGTCATGGGAGCCTATGGCTCCCGTCCCCTCCGTTCTTCCTCATAGGCTTCAGGCTAGTGGCCTGAAGCCTATGAGTCAGTAGCGCGAGCGTAGTGTCTAGAATGTAGTTGATCCTGGGAGGTATGATGTCAGGGGAAGAGGCGAAGTCTTGTCATCCAGGGGGCGTGGCCTAAAGATGTCCGGGAGATTCTACAGAGCAGGAGCAGAGTCTGCAGGTAAGTATGTGGAGGAGACTAGTGACTGTTATTTTTACTTGGGGCGCTTTTTGCAGGGGCTGAAGGGAGAAGGAATCATCTTTGTACTGGAGACTGTATGTTAGAGGGGTCTGAAGAGAGGGTAGTGGGGGTGATATTATTTACATGGGACTGTATGCTGGAGAGGCTGAAGGCAGGGGGTGATATTATTTTACATGGGACTGTATGCTGGAGGGGCTAAGGCAGGGAAGTGATGTGTCTTACATGGGACTGTATGCTGGAGGGGCTGAAGGCAGGGGGGATGGTATCTTACATGGGACTGTATGCTGGAGGAGCTGAAGGCAGGGGGAGTGATGTATTTTACATTGGACTGTATGCTGGAGGGGCTGAAGGCAGGACGAGTGATTAATTTTACATGGGACTGTGCAAGAAGGGCTGGAAGGCAGGGGTGTGATGTATCTTACATGGGACTGTATATTGGAGGGGCTGAAGGCAGACGGCAAATAGAGGGTGTGTGATATTCTTTACATAGGACTGTATGTTGGAGGGGCTGAAGGCGGGGAGTCATGTATTTTACATGACTGTATGCTGGAGGTGCTGAATGCAGGACAAGTGATGCATTTTACATGGGACTATGCAAGAAGGGCTGGAAGGCAGGGGTGTGTTGTATCTTACATAGGACTGTATGTTGGAGGGCTTGAAGGCGGGGAATGATGTATTTTACATGAGACTGTATGCTGGAGGGGCTAAAGGCAGGAGAGTGATGTACCTTACATGGGACTGTATGCTGGAGGGGCTAAAGGCAGGAGAGTGATCTACCTTACATGGGACTGTATGCTGGAGGGGCTGAAGGCAGGGGGAAGGTTGTATCTTACATGGGACTGTATGTTGGAGGGGCTGAAGCTAGGGCATAATTATTACTTTAATACTACAGAGGGGGCCATTATAATATTAATAATAATAATATAGAGGGGCCGGTATATATTATAATTATACAGAGGGCATTATAGTTATGGGCACTACGGGGCAGGGGAAGTCTGTTATCTGAGGATGATAGTAAAGTGAGAAATCCCCCCAAAAATCGGTGAAACTCTATAGAGATGAGACGCGGCTGAAAGCAGTTATCATGAAGGTCCTATCTCCGAATGAAGATGCTGAGGAAAGTCTACATAACAGAAGAGCTTACTGGATGTAACAGGTATGGTGCGGTATTCTCCTGTATATTTCATAGCAATGTATGTTATGTCCATCCAAATATCTGTCTGGGGGGGGGGTTGGATATAGAATTTGGGCCACACCTGGACCCAGACTTCAGGTCACACTGTGTGTGTTCTGAATTCTGGGGCCTCACACCCATCTACTACATTATCTGTACCCAGAGAGTTATCCCTGTGTTATCTGTGGTGTTACATAGGACTGCAGATGACATCTACTGCATTGTTTGTAAAAAAAAAAGGGGCGTGGTCACAGGTTTGGGGGGTGCGCAATACTTGGCTTGCCCCGGGTGCTGGCAACCCACGCTACGCAACTGGTGAGCGCGTGAGCCTGGGCCTGGCGAGTGCTGAGCGCTGAGCCACTGGTTCCGGAGCATGGAGGAGGAGCTTAGGGGCGCAGGCGCAGCGTCCAAGTGCTGTGGCCTGCGCCTTCACAGTCCAGAGAGCCGCGGAAGGATCCGCCGCTCAATGTGTGAGGGCGGCGCCCGGACCGGCGGTGCGCCTCTGCAGACAGGGGGGAGGGAGCAGAAGACAGACAGTGAGTACCTGTTGAACTGTTTTTTTTTTTTTTTTCTAACCAAATATCTTTCATTAAATGGGGCCTGGGGGCAGGGGACTGGATAAGGATAAGGGTGAAAGACACTAGGGATGTCCTTTGTATGTATTTACCGCTACAAGAATAAAGTAATCGTTTTTATGGGAAACTGGAACCGATCCTTTTTTCACACACACACACATATATATATATATATATATATACATACAGTCCTGATCAAAAGTTTTAGACCACTTCAAAAATGGCAAAAAAATCATTTTACATTGTTGGATCTTAACAAGGTTCCAAGTAGAGCTTCAACATGCAACAAGAAGAAATGAGAAACAAAACATTTTTTGAGCATTCAATAATTGAAAATAACGATTAAACTGAAACAGGCTGTTTTTTAGCTGATCCAAATTTTAGGACCACATGCCTTTAAAAGGCCAAATCTGTGCAAAGATGTGGATTCATTGTTATTTTCTGTCATGTAGTCACACGTTGTGAAGGCAAAGGCAAAAAAACTCTCCCTTTTTGAACGTGGTCAGGTTGTTGAACTGCATAAGCGCCATCGCTGCTGAGGTGGGATGCAGTAAGACAGTCATTTGAAATTTCTTAAATGATCCTGAGGGTTATGGAACAAAAAAGTCAAGTGGAAGACCCCAAAAAATCTCATCAGCACTGAGTTGGAGGATCCAATTGGCTGTCCGTCAAGACACTGGACGATCCTCGACCCAAATTTAGACCCTTACTGGTGCCGACTGCAGCCCCATAACCATCAGACGGCATCTGAGACTGAAGGGCTTCAAAAACAAAAAACGTATTCACAGACCTCGTCTCCTTGAACGCCACAGAGCTGCTCGTTTGGACTGCAAGAGAGCACCAAACACGGGACATTCAAAGGTGGAAGAAAGTTTTATTCTCTGATGAGAAAAAATTTAACCTTGATGGTCCTGGTGCTTTCCAACGTTACTGGCATGACAAGCAGATCCCACCTGAGATGTTTTCTACGCGCCACAGTGGAGGGGGCGCCATAATGGTCTGGGGTGCTTTTTCCTTCAGTGGATCAATGGAGCTTCAGGAAGTGCAGGGGCGTCAAACGGCCGCTGGCTATGTCAAGATGATGCAGAGAGCATTTCTCATGACTGAGGGCCCTCGCCTGTGTGGTAACGACTGGGTTTTTCAACAGGACAACGCTGCAGTACACAATGCCAGCAGGACAAGGGACTTCTTCCAGGAGAATAACATCACTCTTTTGACCCATCCTGCGTGTTCCCCTGATCTAAATCCAAGTGAGAACCTTTGGGGATGGATGGCAAGGGAAGTTTACAAAAATGGACAACAGTTCCAGACAGTAGATGGCCTTTGTGCGGCCGTCTTCATCACTTAGAGAAATGTTCCCATTCACTTCATGGAAACGCTTGCATCAAGCATGCCGAAACAAATTTTGGAAGTGATAAACAATAACGGCAGAGCTACTCATTACTGAGTTCATGTTTGGAAGTTGGATTTCTGTTTTGGGGGGGTTTATTTCATTTTTTTTGGAGGTGTGGTCCTAAACTTTTGATCAGCTGAAAAACAGCCTGTTTCAGTTTATTCGTTGTTTTCATTAAATTGAATGCTCAAAAAATGTTTTGTCTCACTCCCATTTCTTCTTGTTGCATGTTGAAGCGCTACTTGGAACCTTGTTAAGATCCAGCCATGCTAAATATGATTTTTTGCCATTTTTCAAGTTGTCTTAAACTTTTGATCAGGATTGTATATATTGTGATGATTCGCCTGCCACCCCCTCTCCCCCTCTCCAGCACTGGATCAGCCAGGTGTCTCCTGGCAATGCCTTAGAAATGGTGGACCTGGTAGAGCGCTACAAAGCTACTAAGACTGTTACAGGGGGTTCTTTTGGGAGGGGGGCAGTCAAACCCTGTAAATCTCAATCCCAGACCCGATGACTTGTACGAACCAAACCCACCCGGGGTGTACCCTCTACGGACCTGGCTCTGATAGTCTGCTGGCGGTGTCAGGAGCTGGGCCATGTAAGAGCTGACTGTCCCCATCAGGTGGAACCCATGGATACTAACTATGGCTACCGTCAGTCACTATATGCCAGGAAGCTGTGTGCAGCAGGTACCCCAAAAACTCTAAACCAGCTGTGCCAGGTGGAGGTAGGAGACACTCCAGCGGAGGCTCTGCTGGACTCAGGGAGTCTGGTGTCCCTAGTAAGGGCTCCCCTGGTACGGTCAGTGGAGTATACTGGCCGGAAAGTCGGGGTCATGTGCATCCATGTAGACTTAAAAGACTATCCCACTGCCCTGGTGTCTCTAACCACAGGGGCTAACAGATGGACTCACGAAGTGGCAGTTGCCCCAAATTTACACTATGAACTTATAGTAGGGAGAGACTTCCCGGGCACTGTGGCCTGCTATTAGAGTGACTGATACCCATGAGACAGAGGTAACCCTAGCAGAGTGGCGGGGAGACCAGAACCCTGGGAACCTGAGACCGAAGGGCCAGCGGTAGGGGCGACCGCCACTTCGGTGGAGGAGGTGGAGACAACCCCGCTAAGTGTGATGTGGGAGACATAGAGGACTTGATGCCGGGTCCTGAATTGGCAGACCTCAATGTTTCCGGGGATAATTTTGGTACCTCCCAACGTCGGGACACAACCCTCTCCCGTGCCTGGGAAAATGTGTTAAAGGGAACCTGTCACCAGGATTTTGCGCATAGAGCTGGGGACATGGGCTGCTAGATGGCCACTAGCACATCTGCAATACCCAGTCCCCATAGCTCTCTGCGCTTTTATTGTGTTAAAAAACAGTTTTGATCCATATGCAAATGACCTGATATGAGTCCTGTATCCGGAGATGAGTCAAGCGGAAAGGAGCCCAGCACCGCCCCGCATCCTCCAAATCTCCTCCTTGCTGGCTGACGTCACAGAGCTGGAGCGCATGCGTAGTTCGTTCCCTGTGCTGATGCCAGTACAGGGAATGAACATGATGCCGACACTGCGCATGCGCTAGCTCGCGCATCGCGAGATGTCGGCGCTCCAGCTCTGTGACGTCAGCCAGCAAGGAGGAGATTTGGAGGATGCGGGGCGGTGCTGGGCTCCTTTCCGCTTGACTCATCTCCGGATACAGGACTCATATCAGGTCATTTGCATATGGATCAAAACTGTTTTTTAACACAATAAAAGCGCAGAGAGCTATGGGGACTGGGTATTGCAGATGTGCTAGTGGCCATTTAGCAGCCCATGTCCCCAGCTCTATGAGCAAAATCCTGGTGACAGGTTCCCTTTAATAGTAGATTATGAACCACAACAACCTGGGGCAGAGTCAGTGTTTCCCCGTTTTGTGGTTCATCAGGATATGTTGTATCGGGTAAACCAACTACGGGGTGAGCCTATTGAACAGTAGGTGGTCTCCAAGGCTTATAGCAAGCTTGTGTTAGATCTAGCCCACCAACACGTACTCAGGGGTCACCTGGGGCTGCAGAAAACTCAGGATCGTATTCTTCAGCGGTTTTACTGGCCCAGCTTATTCAAAGAAATGGAAGAGTTTTGTAAGTCTGGCCTGACCTGCCAGATAACTAGCCCCCAGCCACATTTCCGTAGTCCCTTAGTACCTCTCCTGATTTAATGAAGTACCGTTTGACTGAATAGCTATGGACTAATCAATACATCTTAGTCATCGGTACTCGGAGGCGATACCACTGCGACATGCCTCGGCCAAACTCATAGCTAAGGAGTTAATGGAGTTGTTTTCCCGAGTAGGACTACCTAAAGAGGTTCTGACCGACCAAGGGACCCCTTTTATGTCCAAGGTGATGAGAGAAGTCTGTAAGTTGCTGCACATCCGTTTGCGGATGGTAAACGGACGGTCTGGTAGAACGGTTTAACCAAACATAAAAAAATATGTTGTAAAAGGTAGTGTCTGGGAAGGACTGGAACCTCCTTCTGCCCTATCTCATGTTCGCAGTGCGAGTGGTACCCCAGGCCTCTACTGGGTTCTCGCCCTTCGAACTGCTATATGGCAGACAGCCTCGCAATCTCTTGGACCTGGCCAAAGAGGCGTGGGAACAACAACCCACTCCACATAAAAGTGTCATTGAGTACATTACCTAGATGCAAGATCGGATAGAGACAGTGTTGCCTCTTGTTAGAGAGCATATGGAGGCAGCTCAACAAGCCCAGAGTCAAGTCTATAATCGGCAGGCTCAGGTCCCGATCTTTATCCCAGGTGATCGGGTTTTGGTTCTGCTGCCGACCGTGGACAGTAAGTTCCTGGCTAGGTGGCAGGGGCCCTACGAGGTACTCGAGAAAATTGGAGATGTAAACTACAAGGTACACCAGCCAGGGCGGCGAAAGCTGGAGCAGGTTTACCATGTGAATTTACTCAGACCGTGGAAAGATAGGGAAACCTGTACTGAAGACAGCCTGCGGCCAGGTTTTCTAGGAGAACAGGTATCAGCGCCTCTGTCTTATGCAAGAGAGGTGGCTGCCATAGTAAAAATTGCTGACAGCCTCTCCTCTAAACAGAATCAGGAGGCGAGGTAGTTCGTTAGTCAGAACATGGATGCACTTCCATAATCCAGTATGACATTGTCACTGAGCCTCAGGCAAAAGTTAGATTAAAACTATACCGGGTACCCGAGGCTCGGTGACAAGCCATATTGGAGGAGGTGCAGCTAATGTTGCAGCTAGACGTTATTGAGGAGTCAAAAAGTGAGTGGGCCAGTCCTATGGTATTGATACCCATGCTGGACGGGACGTTGCGGTTTTTAAACGACTTTCGAAAAACTTTATGAAGTTTCCAAATTCGATGCGTATCCCATGCCCTGGGTGAGCTCATCGAGAGGTTAGGACAAGCCCAGTATTTTTCTGTTTTGGACTTCACGAAAGGGTACTGGCAGGTGCCCTTAATGGAGGCTGCCAAAGAGAAAACTGCCTTCATCACGCCTGAGGGGCTGTATCAATATAAGGTCTTACACTTTGGTCTGCATGGCGCCCCCGCCACTTTTCAGCGACTAATGGACATTGTGCTTCGCCCACATCGTCGGTACGCTTCGGCTTACTTGAACGATATTGTCATCCACAGTACTGACTGGGAAAGTTACCTACCCTAAGTGCAGGCTGTAGTGGACTCCCTTCGGAAAGCTGGCCTAACCGCTAACCCCAAGAAATGTGCGATAGGTTTAGAAGAGACTAAGTACCTGCGGTATGTCATTGGGTGCGGAGTCATCAAACCCAAAGTAAACAAAATAGAGGCGATATGGAATTGACCCCGACCTGTCACCACTAGGCAAATAAGTCATTCCTGGGAATGGTAGGCTATTACATGAGGTTTGTTCCCCACTTTGCTACTCTAGCCGTGCCCTTGACAGGGCTCTTGAAGGGACGAAAATTAGTGATGGTTTGCTGGGCTGATCGGGCTGAAGAGACTTTTGCCGCTTTGAAGTCGGCCTTGTGTGGGTCACCGGTTTTAGCGAAAAAATATGGGTGGACAGCACTCCTTGGTAATGATGTATTGGGTGCTCGTCTCCAGGAGGGGTGGTAAAAAGCCCCTAGTAGAACAACTTGTAGATATCCAGAAAAATAAAAAACGGAGACAGCACGTCCAAAAAGGTGCAAAAAGTGGAATTTATTCCGGATGCAACGTTTCGGCTGCGTGTTAGCCTTTTTCAAGCATGCATATACAACCGGTCACCGGTTTTAGTGACACACGACTTCAATAGGGAGTTCGTGGTACAAACGGATGCCTCCGAAGTAGGTCTCAGTGCTGTACTGTCTCAGGAAGTCAACGGGGAGGAGCATCCCGTTGTCTTCGTAAGCCGCACGCTCACCCCAGTCAAAACCAAGTACAGTATAATGGAGAGAGAGTGCCTGGCTATCAAGTGGGCACTCGAGTCTCTCAGCTATTTGTTGGGGAGAAAGTTCCGCCTGGTGACTGAACACTCCTCTCTCAAGTGAATGAGCCAGACCAAAGACAAGAATTCCCGGGTCACCAGATGGTTTTTGGCTCTGCAGATCTTTAAGTTCTCGGTATAACACAGAGCAGGCTGGTTGCAGGGAAATGCGGATACCCTGTCCCGGGCGTGTGTCCACCTCCTCAGAGTTGAACAAAGGGGGGGGGGGGTATGTGACACAGTGATGGGTTGTGTCTGGCAAGGCAGGTATTTTCCTCCCAGTATGTGCGGCTGGGCTTTTGAGGTCAAATACAGGACCAGAGTTTAAGTGCCGGTCTGGGTTTTGGCAGCACCTGGCTACCCTTAAATGGGCAGCTGGACTCAGCAGAGATGTCTCTCTGTTTTTGGAATTTGAGGCTTTGTGCCATGCTGGAGGGCTGAGAACCGCATGATGGGGAAACAGGCCCCCTAAAGCCTGCTGTGGACTACTGGAGGCAGAACTGCCAGCAAGGTGACTTGTGTTATATGAACTTTCAATTGTGTGTGAATTAACACCAAGACTGCAAAGTTACATGCTGTTTTGTGTAATTGCCCTCAAGTGTGAATAAACACAGACGTTTTGAGTTAAGAACTTTTTGCCTCTGTACTGCGCCCGCTTAATCTATCTACCAGAGCGAAACCCCACAATATATATACACATACATACAAGACACCAAACCTCTCGGAGGATAATCACCTTACTTGTCATATTATGAAAGAAGAAAACAAGATCTTACATTTTCTAGACTGAAGTCATAATGGTGGATTGAGTTTGTTAAAATTCATGGGGAGGAGATCTATTTTTCTGGACGGTTATTGGCGTGGAACACGTTTTGCTCAAGTTTGAGTTTTCTTTCCAATATTTCAGACTGGAAGAGCCTATACCGATTCCACTCTCTGTTACTGTACCTTGGCCCGAACTGCAAGGAGGCTGACAAGGTCTCTGGCAAGCCAAAAACTCCCTTATTGATCCTCCTTGAATATGCATTCATTCTCTGTCTATATTGTAATTTACCTTGTTATTTAAAATGCTACCTTGTCAACTGTGTATTTTTTTTTATTAACTTATTAACCCCTTCAGGACACAGCTTTTTTTTCACCTTCCTGACAGGGCCAACATTTGAAAAATTTTACTCATCTAAGTTTTCTCCTAACACATCATACTTCATTTTAGTGGTTAATTTGAGTCAATATGTGCAGTGGCCGGGTTTGGGGCGGCCCCAATGTTACACTGGGTCTGCCGAACACCGTCGTGGTCTCACCACTTGTTGCTGCTCTCCGAAAGGGATGGTAAGGCGTGGTGCACCCCAATGGGAAATAAGTCCAGAGAGTCAGGGTCTACAGTAAAAGAGGGTGCTTCTTTGATGGAGGATTTCAAGTACAAAACAATCCTGATGAAGCATTGGGCTGGCTTCTCTAGTCTCCTCACTGGCAGAAGAAGGGTTTGCTGAGGAAAGGCCTGAGCTAGCTGTCCTTCTTTCTCTTCAGAAGGATGGTACCCTGTGTCACGAACTATGGATCCGACCGCTCCGGATCCCACAGCTGTGACGTAGTGGTCTGTGACGGAGTCTGCGCACACACAGAGACCTCACGTGACCGGGGTATTACCATTCGGCTAACACCCCCCACTACACTTCGGTAACTGCCACCACATGGGTTCCCGGTCCACGAGCCGACTATCCAGGTAATTCACTATCACACAGATCAGTGGATGAACCGGATATCACTTACTGACCAACCGCAGTCAATCACCCCCAACTACAATTCCTAAATGCAATTTAACTAACTACCTGGTAACGTCTCTTCAAAGGCAAGGTACGTTGTTCAGCAGCTTAGAATATGGAAGACTTGGCCACTTAGATTTTATAATCTTTAATAAGCGGTAAAAAGCAGTGCATACAAATCTAATGAAAATGACTATAAATCTACAGAATAATAATAACAATATAAATAATCACGACAGTTCAAATGAAAGGGAAAAAGATGAAAGAATACTTAGTTTCTCTGGAGGGTTTCAGATGGTCGTTCATATGTCCTTTTTGAATCCTTGCAAACCCCTTTTCAGTATGTATCAGGGGAGACCCTCAAAGTTCTATCTCTGATACAGGGATATGCTGTCAATGTCCAATTAAGTGTCTGGTGATGTTCCATGGGTCTCTCTCCTCTGTCCTTGTGCATGGATTTTTATGAACTCTCCCATGGGCAGGAGACTTACTCCTGTCAGCCAATGGCAGCAGAGGGACTGTGAAGCTTAGGGATTGGCCCCCAAGTGTTTTATGACCCCATCAAAGTTCAGTTCCTACAATGAGGATTATACTTAAGCCCGTATCTCCTTGATACATCGGCATATTTTTATACAGAATACATATTTGCAATCCTTATTTATTTACCTACAGAATGAGACCACACACGGTAATGCTGGGACCTGTAGTTCTTCTACCACCCATAGGTCAGCTACGGAATCACATCCTCTAGTCATATTTGATACCCAATTAACCACAATACTCTATAGAGCCTGGATCTGGTGTCAGAAAGGGCATAAGTTGATTCATAAATGAAATATGAAAGTGGACTGGTTTTATGCCCAGAGCTAATTAAGGGCTATTAGCTCTCCTCAAACCAGACCTGGAAATTAATGACGTCACGCTCCAGCCAGGCTTGACAGCGAGCTGATCTTAAAGGACAGGATGAGCTGGGCCTGGTATAGCCTTTATGACCTTTTATAGCTGGCCTCACAGAGTAGTGGTAATAAAAGTGTCCATCTATATCATAGGTGACCCAGGCTTCAGGAAGATGAGAGTTCACAGTTTTTTTTTTACATATGCCAGAAGCATATAAGATGGCTACCCAGAGGAATTATGTATGTATGCCGGCACACCCTGGTCTAAGGCTGGTGATCCAGGGTCTGTGGCAGCGTATCCCAGTCTCAGCGTCTTCTTCTGGTCACTCAGTAGTCTGGTAGAGTCTCCTCCCTGGCAAAAAAAGGGTTTCATGCTGAGGAAAGCCCTGAGCTAGCTGTCCCTCTCTCTTGCAGAAGGCTGGCATCATGGTCAAGGGCCCACGGTCTGTAGCTCAGTAGTCCAGATGGCTCCTTGGTCACAGGGCTAGTGACCCATGATCTGTGTCTCAAAGTCCCCATCTCAGCGTCTTCTTCTGCTCACTCATGCAGACTGGCATGAGTCTCCCCTGCAAGCACTGTTCCCTAACTGCAGCACACTAGGGGCTCTGAGTGCTCTCCTTATATACAGTTTTTGCTAGACTAGAACCTTCTAGTGGGAGGGGTAGAGTGGGGAAACTCAGCACAAACATATACATTGTTTCAGCTCCCGTCTGGTATAGACTTACATTAAAGCTTCAGTTATACTCAATGGCAATGACACAGCAGGTTTTCCAGAGAAAAACAAGTTTCCAGACATAACAACATAACTAAAACCAGACATTTAGGCTACTTTCACACTAGCGGCACGGACCTCCGGCAGGCTGTTCCGTCGGGTGAACAGCCTGCTGGATCCGTCCTGCCACTAGTGACCGCGTGCCTCCGGACTGCCGCTCCGTCCCCATTGAGCAGAGTTCCGGCGAAGCATGGCAAGAGGCTGCCGGAATAAAACTATGACATGTCCGCCATTTAATCCAGGCAACTTCTCGCCGTGCGCTGCTGTGCCTCGCCAGAACTCGGCCCCCGCCCCCATTATAGTCAGTGGGGACGGAGTGTCAGTCCGGAGGCACACGGTCACTAGTGGCTGGAAGGACCTGGCAGGCTGTTCACCCGACGGAACAGTCTGCCGGAGGTCCGTACCGCTAGTGTGAAAGTAGCCTAAAAAGGTCAGGCTGTCTGCTTGGTGATAAACAAGTCTGGGTTTTTACCTCCAAAACATGGTCTTCTTTAAACCCTATGGCAGCTGTGGAAAATTGCCAACTTCTCAATCAAAGCCCTAACAGTCTCTCAGTATTCATTAACCCTTTCCACAGAGCCATGTAAATACAGTGATAATAAACAAGATATATATCACAACATATAAAATGCAGGTACACAGTATTAAACAGTATAAGGCTACTTTCACACTTGCGTTCAGAGAGGATCCGTCTGGTGTCTGCACAGATGGATCCGCTCCTATAATGCAAACAGTGGTATCCGTTCAGAACAGATCCGTCTGCATTATAGTTTAGAAAAAATTCTAAGTGTGAAAGTTGCTCAGACGGATCCGTCCAGACTTTACATTGAAAGTCAATGGGGGACGGATCTGTTTGAAATTGAGCCATATTGTGTCAACTTCAAACGGATCCGTCCCCATTGACTTACATTGTAAGTCTGGACGGATCCGTTTGCCTCCGCACGGCCAGGCGGACACCCCAACGCTGCAAGCAGTGTTCGGGTGTCCGCCTGCTGAGCGGAGGACAAACGGTGCCGGACTGATGCATTCTGAGCGGATCCGCATCCACTCTAAATGCATTAGGGCAGTACGGATGCGTTCAGGGCTGCTTGTGAGAGCCTTCAAACTCCCAAGCGAAGCCCCGAACGCTAGTGTGAAAGTAGCCTAAGTCAACCCTTCTAGTTCAACTCTAGTTAACGTCTAGTTCAACTCTCCTTGCGACATCATTTTTGTGTTAGTAGTACGCATGTGCCAGGTTCTCAAAATGTGGCAGCTTTATCGAGGGCTAATTTCTCCCTTTTCGCAGGTCATGCCATAGGCGGATGTTGTGGGCGCTACCATCCCCCTTCACGAGTCACTAATACTGGTTTAACTGGTCACCTAGAGACGGCCCACTCCTTACTAGCCTAGCCCCTTTCGCCGTATACAACTAGGGCGTATCGCACTGGGTGGAAGGCATTTGCAGGTTTTAGGGAATATGCCCTCAAAGGGAGTCCAGTTTTGTTGAATACATCCTTGCCTTCATTGGCTACTGCCACTTGAAGCTCAAGCTGTCCCACAACACGGTGAAGTCGTACTTGTCGGGGGTGCAGCATTTCCTCTCTGTCAGTCATCCTGAACGGGCATCTGCGTTCTCTGTGCATGCTGTCAAAGCTACGTTGAGGGGTTTGAGCAGATGCGGACCAGGAGGCCAAGTATGCAGACAAGCTGTTACTGGACTGCTTTTCGTAGCCTATCTGACATCCTGGATAGGAACTCTTTTGGGGTTTTGCCCAGCCTGGTGCTTAAATCCGCTGTTTATTTAGCTTTCTATGGTTTCTTGAGGCCTGGGGCTGGGGAGTTTACTTGTTCCCCTATAGTAGCAAGTTTCTCACAGTCAGCCAGTTGGTCCAGGGTCCCGAGGGTTACGTTCTGCTGCTGAGGACATCCAAGACCTCGCAGACAGGTCCCCCAGTCCCAACGTCCTAGTTCCCTATGTCTCATCGATGGTGCTCTGTCAGAGTTCTTCATCAGCTGCAGACAGCCTTAGCCGGGTTCAGGCCAGATAGTCCACTATTGCCATTTGGGGTGGTACCGCTCGCTTCTCACCAGTTCATGTCTCACATACGCTCCTTAGTTGCCAGTTTGGGCGGTGACCCAGCTACGATCTCAGGACATCTATTCGTATAGGTGCAGCATCCACAGCCTACAAGAATCAGGTACCAGCGCATGCCATCCAGAAGTTGGGTCGTTGGTGCTCCTCGTGTTTTAGCCGCTATATACCTTACCCCAAAACTAAGATGTCAATGGCTTTCCAAAGTCTGGTTTTGTGGTCTATGCTGTAATAATTACTCCTGCTACTCAGTATGTCTTTTGCCCTCTTTCAGGTGTCCCTACTACGGCGCGGTTGCGGCATAACTCTAACTGCTTAGGGGCAAGGTAGTCTCAGGTGGGACGGGGTGCATTCTCTTGGTTGCCACAACCACAAATATCTCCCTGCTGCCGTCTGCGCTAAATAATGACTTTTATAATATGCAAATTAGCCTCTAGGTGCTAGTGGGGGCGTTGCTGCAGCACCTAGAGGCTCCGCCCTCTCACCGTTTGGCACGCCCTTGTAAAGGTGATTGACATCCTCGGTCTCCTCCGTTCCCTGCATATACCGCGCCTGCGCTGTCCATTTTAGTATTAAGCACAGGCGCAGTGAGTGAAGGACGGCAGCAGGCGAATGTCCTTCACTCACTGCGCCTAATACTAAAAAGGACGGCGCAGGCGTGGGATTTGCGGGGAACGGAGGAGACCAAGGATGTCAATCACCTTTACAAGGGCGTGCCAAACGGTGAGAGGACACAGCCTCTAGGTGCTGCAGCAATGCCCGACTAGCACCTAGAGGCTCATTTGCATATTATAAAAGTCATTATTTAGTGCGAACGGCGGCAGGCAGAGAGATATAAGTCATACAGTTAAGTTCTGCTGATATTAGCACATCGCTTATACTGTTTTGTAAAGATGCATGGAGAAGACCATGTAGCGGCCCTGCATATTTGATCCAATGCTGACTAAGTAGACCAAGTTGAGTGTACGGCAACTCCACCTGGTTTCTGGAGTATTTGAAATTGAGAAGCAGACTTAATAGTATTCTTGATACAAGTATTTATACCTCTCTATAAAGAGCTGGTCTGCCACCCTGAAGGACCCTGGTCCTCCAATGACCAGTAGATAAAGCTTATCTTGTTTAGCTGATTGAGGATTCTGATAGATAGAAGATGAATTTCTTAACTTACATTGATGTCAGATGACACCTTTGGTAGGATATAGGGCATAGAACTTAAAATAAAGTTTTCTTGACGTACTTTCAAAAATGGCCTTTTACATGATAGAGCTTGCAAAGTCTGACACCTTCTTGGCTGATGCAATTGCCACCAGAAATAAAACCTTCCAATATACAAACCTTAGTGGTGCTCAAATTGATTCAACGAGGGTATTGAGGAGAATAGCCCGATCCCAGGCTGGAATAAGAGGTTTAGGCTACTTTCACACTTGTGGCAGGACGGATCCGGCAGGACGGACTAAAAAGTCCTGCATGTCCGACTTTCTAGTCCGGCTTTCGCCTTGCACCGCCGTGCTGCGTCGGAGCTCAGCCCCCGTCCCCATTATAGTCAATGGGGACGGAGCGGCGGTCCAGCGATATGGCGAAACAGCGGAAGGACGGATCCGACAGGGAGACCAGCCTGCCGGATCCGTCCTGCCGCAAGTGTGAAAGTACCCTTAAAGGGGTTGTCCGAGTTATGAAAAAAAAAATATAGCACTGAAAATATGATGTATAACTGAGCTAAGCAAGTTTTATGCAAAAAAAAAAAATATATTTCCTTATTTCCCTGGCCCTTTGTTTACATGCAATAAAAACAATCTCTGCCCCTCCCCCTGCTCTGCTAAGGGAGTGGATACAAGAGCTGCCCTGAATGACATGTCTGCCTGCTGGGAGACTCTGCAGCATGTTGTATGTATAGAACTACAAGTCCCAGCTGTATAATGACACTGCTAAGAGAGTGGCTACAAGAGCTGCCCTGAATGACATGTCTGCCTGCTGGGAGACTCTGCAGCATGTTGTATGTGTAGGACTATAAATCCCAGCTGTATAATGACACTGCTAAGGGAGTGGATACAAGAGCTGCCCTGAGTGGCATGTCTGACTGCTGGGAGACTCTGCAGCATGTTGTATGTGTGGGATTACAAGTCCCACCTGTATAATGACACTGCTAATACACACAGGATCTTCCCCCTACCTTCTTGTGAAATGCTCTCTCTAGTATGTATTGTCTCTTCACTGCCTGCAGAGCTGTGTAGCTGAAGGGGTTAAGAATCCCAGCAGAGAGTAGACGGCAGTGAAAGGGGCATGGCCAGCACAGTGACATCTCGTTTACAGGCTTGTAAACGACCTTTATCAGAGCAGGGAGAGAAGCTGACACCACAGGTCATGTGACCCTCAGTGAAATCTGAGAAACCAGCCACTGGAGATAAAGTGAGTGAATTGGAAAGCTGTTACATTTGCTTAGTTAGGAACATAGAACGAACAAAAAAATAACTCGGATAACCCCTTTAACCGATTATTTTAAATTGAATAATGAACGTAAAAATGCATGAATGCTGTCAGGCTCTCTTAGGCCCCTTTAACACGGGCGAGTTTTCCACGCGGATGCGATGCGTGAGTTGAACGCATTGCACCCGCACTGAATACTGACCCATTTATTTCTATGGGGCTGTTCACATGAGCAGTGATTTTCACGCATTATTTGTGCGTTGCGTGAAAATCGCAGCATGCTCTATGTTCTGCGTTTTTCACGTAACGCAGGCCCCATAGAAATGAATGGGGTTGCGTGAAAATCGCAAGCATCCGCAAGCAAGTGCGGATGCGGTGCGATTTTCACGCACGGTTGCTAGGAGACGATCGGGATGGAGACCCGATCATTATTATTTTCCCTTATAATATGGTTATAAGGGAAAATAATAGCATTCTGAATACAGAATGCATAGTCAAATAGCGCTGGAGGGGTTTAAAAAAAATTATTGAACTCACCTTAGTCCACTTGTTCGTGTAGCCCGGCATCTCCTTCTGGCTCCTTTGCTGAACAGGACCTGTGGTGAGCATTAATTACATGAACAGGACCTGTGATGATGTCACTCCGGTCATCACATGTTCCATCACATGATCCATCACCATGGTAAAAGATCATGTGATGGAACATGTGATGACCGGAGTAACGTCATCACAGGTCCTGTTCATGTAATTAATGCTCACCCCAGGTCCTGTTTAGCAAATGAGACAGAAGGAGATGCCTGCTACGCGATCAAGTGGACTAAGGTGAGTTAAATAATTTATTTTTATTTTTTAACCCCTCCAGAAATATTGTACTGTCACGGCTGGCGATGGGGAAAACCCCCAGCCGTGCGGTGCCAGGAGAAGGTAGGGTTACCACTTGGCCGGGACCACAGAGTTAGGGAGCAGGTCACCTCCTATAGCGTCCCTAACGCTGACCCTGTCTCCTGTCTGTATGAGCCGACCTTGGTGGTAGGAGGGCTCATACGCCGGAACCTAGAAGTCCCTACAAGCCCTCAAGTCGGCCCTGAACTAGGGGACAGAGTAAGACGACCTGCTCCTCCTAGACACGGAGGAGCAGGAGTCTCAACGGCCAAGCAACACAGGGGGATACAAAAACAGCTATGGCAGTGGCAGGCAAATGGAAACAACTCATCACTCACCTGCCACAGACAACACAACCAGGAACCCATGTGCAGGTGCTGTAAGTACAAGACAACAACGGACACAGCACACACCAGACATCACACAGGAACCCTGGACCATAGGCTGCAATAACACAATCCCCACACACACCTAAATAACACCGTGAAACATAGAAATTCCCGACAGAGGTTTTATGACCAGAAGGATGGTCCTCACCAGGCAGATGGCGGAGACAGGAGGCTGCTCCAGCCAGCATGGCTGAGAGCAACCTACTGAAGCCTGCAAGAGACTCAGGCTATATAGGCCAAAAGGCCCCACCCACCAGTCAACCACACCCAGTGACATCACACACACTGGGAAGGAAGTTAACCCTTCCAGCACACAGAAGGGAAAACACACATATAAGGGGAAGTGCACATAATACATAACCCACACCAACCCACTCACCTGTTACCGCCAGCAACGGCATGCGTGGCCACCATGTTCTGGGGAACAGCCCGCAGGCCGAAACCCTGCCACCACATGCATACAACAACAGACGTTGCCGCGGACAACCACAGGTGAAGGGAGGTGTCTACGTGCATACAACACATAACCTCGTGCACCACAAAACGACAAAGGGAGTGCACATAAAACACGTTGCCAAGGGCAACCGCACGCATGCCTATTGTCCGCGGCAACCGCACCTGAGGCAAACAACTAAGTGTCCCCAGCTGCGGTTGACAACACCAAACCGCGGGCAACCGCATGCGGCTCCCAAGGAGTCACGACCATGACCAAGGGTCGTGACATGTACTATGCATTCTGTATTCAGAATGCTATTATTTTCCCTTATAACCATGTTATAAGGGAAAATAATACAATCTACAGAACACCAATCCCAGACCCGAACTTCGGTGAAGTACCAATAAACTTCGGGTTTGCATTTCAATGGCAATTAATGCCGGATCCAGTATTCCGGCAAGTGTTCAGGATTTTTGGCCGGAGAGAAAATTGCAGCATGCTGCAGTATTTTCTCTGGCCAAAAAACGTAAGAGGGAGTAAACTGATGCATTCTGATGCATACTGAATGGAATGCTGTCCATTCAGAATGCATTAGGATAAAACTGATCAGTTTTTTCACGGTATTGAGACCCTAGGATGGAACTCAATACGGGAAAACAAAAACGCTAGTGTGAAAGTATCCTTGATTTACTAATGATTTGTCTTCTGTTCTAGATGGGAGGAGCAAGACATTAACCCTTTGTGTGTGCTGCCTGAAGGACAATAAGGAAAATAAAATTCCCCATATGTCTACTTTAAATTGGTATCATTTTGAAATGTTACTTTATTTTTTGGACTTTATAAGGCTTAGAATTTTATGAGCAATTTTTTAAATTTTCAACAAAATTTCCAAAACCGACTTTTATAAGGACCAACTCAATTATGAAGTCACTTTGTGGGGCTTACGTGACAGAAACCACTCAAGAGTGACCCTATTTTTGAAAATACACACCTCAAGTTATTTGAAACTGTTTTTACAAACATTTTTAACCCTTTAGGTATTTCACAGAAATTAATGCAAAATGGAGGTGAAATTTAAAAATGTTATTTTTATTTTTTTGCAGATGTTAACAGGAGGGTTAACAGGAAAACAAACCTAAATATTTATTATCCTAATTCTACCATTTCCAAAAACCTTCCATATGTTGTCATAAACTGATAAATGGGCCCATGGCAGGGCTCAGAAGTCAAGGAGAGCAATATGGTTTTGAAGGGCAGATTTTGCTGGAAAGGTTTCAGCTGCCATTTTGCATTTGACAAGACCCTGAGATACTCCTACATTGAAAATTCCCCAAAAGTGACTCCATAATGGAAACTAAACCCCTCAAGGAATTTAGGTGTAGTAAGTGCTTTGACCGAACAGGAATTAGAAAGAAGTTGAAAAATTACGCATTTTTTTATAAGAATGTTGCTTTAGCCCCAAATTTTTCACTTTCACAACAGGTAACAGGAGAAAATGCACCCCAAATTGTGTTACCCACTTTCCTCTGAATATGGCAACACCCCATATGTGGTCAAAAACTGATGTATGGGCAGGGTTCAGAAGGGAAGGAGCACCGTATGGCCTTTGAAGTGCAGATTTTGCTAGAATGGCTTTTGGGAGCTGTAACGCACATGAAGACACCTTGAGGTACCCCTACAGCAGAAACCCCCCAAAAAGTTACCCAATTTTGGAAACTACACCCCTAAAAGAATCTCTCAAGGCGTGTAGTGAGCACTTTGACCCCAAAGGAAACTTTTGATCAAACAGGTGTCTCATAGAAATGACTATGTAATGGTTGATGGAAAGTGAATAAGTAATCTGTGCCGACTATATGAGAAAGTAATAAGGTGAAAAAATTACAGGGAGCATCAAGGATAAATTGAATAATCAATGAATGAGTGGTAGGCTCTGAAACAATCCTTTATGCAGAGGCCAAGTTTTACTGGGCAGTTTTAGCAGTGCTAAATCGTGTCCTTCCTCACCCCCCTTTTGGAACATACCCTGCATATTTTTGGGGTCCTTCCCTTCCTTGCTGTTTGGGGGACTTCACTAGGGAAATGTTGCCCTGGTACAATACGGGCACGATAACGCCCCAAATACTGGGACCCTCCTCTTCCTGGATTTGAAAAACTAGGTCTTTGATTACCACCTCTTGAAAATGAAGGAAAGTTCCTGGGTGGCCTGCACATCGGAACAGCACGTATGCATACAACAGTGCCGTCTGTACAATGTGCACGGCCAGATTTTAGTACCATATCTTGGTTTTTAATGTGGCACTGTATGGCTAAAGAACCTGATCTGAAAGATCAACCCCTCTCATGTGCCTGTTATAGTCTAGGATACATCTCTGATTTTTGCGTACTGTGCCACAAACTAGAGTACCTCTGGAAGTTAGGGACTTGAATAGGGGAATATTAGTATAATAGTTATCTACATAGAGGTGGTAACCCTGATCAAGCAGTGGGTGAATTAATCCTCCACACTATCTTCCCACTAACTCCTGGAATGGGAGAGCATTCTGGGGGTTCAATCCAGGAGTCTTTTCTTTCATAAATCCTGAACCTGTGGGTGTACCCGGAGGTACTGTCACACAGATTGTACATTTCTTTTTAATGACACACCTTGCCAGATTGCTGGGCAAGTACTGGTGGAATTTTTTCCTTCCTTTAAAATGTATTAGGGACTTGTCTATTCGGATGTCTTTTTCTGAGGTGTACACCACGACAAACTTTTGGCTAAAGTGGTCGAGGATGGGCCTTATTTTCAGTAGACGATCAAATGTTGGGTCATTTTGGGGTGGGAACTGTGTGTTGTCGTTGTAGTGTAAGAATTGCTTCGAATCGTGTGTGGGGGATGGCATGGTAAACTGGAGTCTAGTATAAAATATCTGTACTCCAGTACTGTCTAATGTTTTGTTTTTTTAACTAGACCCATATCCCCAAAACGTCATATTCTCTGCTGCACTTACTGAGGTCCAACCAAGGGGTCGAGAAATGGTGGATGTGAGGTTCTGGGCTATAAATAGTTGGCCATCAAATTTATAAAATCTTCAGAGAAAAATAAAAAAAAATCAATTGCTCTGAACTCCATACAGTCAGAGCTGACCACAAACTCTGGAATTTGGGGCTCATAATCTTCTGGGGGTGGGGTCCATATGGGATCACTGTGGGGGTGCTACCTTAACTTCTGCCCTGGAGAGTCTCCTTGAGGGTCCCTCATCACTGGACTGGGGGGGGGGGGATATGGACTTGAACTAGTTCCCCTGAACAGACATTTATATTACCACTTGTACACTAGCTGTTTGCCTTTTGTTTGAGGCTTCTTAGCTATTTTAATGCATCCAGAGATCCCCCATTTATTGCTTCAAATGCTCCACTAGATTTACACTACTGACATAAAGTTAGGGATATTTTGTTTTCAGGTGAAATTTTGGGAAAACCTAAAAAGTTCACGCTGCAGTGATATTATATCATGAAAGTAGGGTATGTAAGTAGAAGAAGCAATTGTGATTTCCTCATCTCAAACAATTTATTAAAACAAAAGCCAACACAGTGGTGGGTATACCCCACAAAAATGTCAGTGTCTCAATAACTTGTCATGTGGCCTTAAGCATCAATTACAGCTTGACAACGACGTCTCCTGCTGTTCACAAGTCGACTTATTGTCTGCTGAGGCATGGCATCCCACTCTTCTTGAAGGACAGCCCTCAGGTCATTGAGGTTCTGGGGTATAGAGTTATGAGCCTCTACACTGTGATTTAGCTGATCCCATAGGTTTTCAATTGCATTCAGGTCTGGAGAAAGGGCAGGCCACTCCATTTGAGGCACCCCAGTCTCCAGCAGCCATTCCCTAATGATACGACCTCGACAAGCTGGTGCATTGTTGTCCATGAAGATGAAATTATACCTGTGTTGTTCATGCAGAGGCACAATGACTGGATTAATGATGTTATTCAAGTAGCAGGGGCTTGTCACGGTACCATTCACAAAGTATAGGGCAGTTCTGGATTGACTAGACACACCTGCACACACTGTAACACCACCACCAAAGACTCGTCTGGTGACAACAGTGGCTGATGCATAGCACTCTCCTCTTGTTGGCGGCCATCATTGCTGCTCAGCATGAATCAACTTTCATCAGTGGACAGCACTGAGGCCCACTGGACCCTTGGTTCCCTGGCCCATGTAAGGCTACTTTCACACTAGTGTTTTTTGGGGATCCATCATGGATCTGCAAAAACGCTTCCGTTACAATAATACAACCGACTGCATCCGTCATGAACAGATCCGGTTGTATTATGTCTTATATAGCCATGATGGATCCGTCATGAATACCATTGAAAGTCATTGGGGGACGGATCAGTTTCCTATTGTGTCAGAAAAAAACTGATCTGTCCCCATTGACTTACGTTGTGTGTCAGTACGGATCCGTCTTGCTCCGCAACACAGCTTGCAGAGTTATTCTGTCCACGAAGGAAAGCATTTTGGTGCATTCCGTTTCGTTCAGTTCAGTTTTGTCCCCACTGACAATGAATGGGGACAAAACTTAAGTGTTTTCTTCTATGACAGATCTCAATAGCGGAACTGAAAATGCTAGTGTGAAAGTAGCCTCAGACGATGACGCCTGTGGTCAGATACCCTTGCAGGTCGTCTAGCACGCAGACCACGCTCATGTAAACGGTCTCAAAAAGTCTGAAGTGACACTTGGGTGCCTCTCACCTCCCTTAAATTTGCCTGCAGTTGTGTGGCATTCATCTGGTTCCACCGGGCATTATTCACAAGCAGCTAAAGTATGTCCTCTTCTATGCCTTTCTGTGACTCTTCCAGTATCTCTCTTGCAACCTGCTGATGACACTCTGTGACACTCTCAGCTCAGTGACCTTTTCCGCCTGAGAACATCCTGCTTGAAGCCTCGCAATGGCAAGTTACTGTTGATCAATTGTTAGATGTCATCTTGGTCTCATGATGTTAAAATGTTAACAGCATGATGAGGAGGAGTGTTTAAAAACCAATTCTAATTGAAACAGGAAATTTATTGGGCGATTCATGGATCAAACACCTGTTGTGAATTTTGCCGTGAAGCTCCTTGTTAGAGAACAGCAAGTTATGCAAAACGTACTAAAACATTGAACAGTAGGACATGTGCATTAAAAAGTTTAGAGAAGGTCACATTAAAATCACCTGTAAAGGTTAGAGTGCATTTTAGGTTCATCTCCCAGAAGCCAAATATCCCTAACTTTTTGAGATTAGAGTATTTTAAGCTGGCAGCTCTGGCGGTATGCCCTTTCTCAGGGAACATGTCATGTAATTGTCACAGCTTCTAACAGTTTATATGGCGGGTGGCTGTTGAAGGTTGAAACTGAGCATGTGCCAATATAGCACCTTAGCGAGGTTGACATAGAGATAATGAGAAAACCAAACAACAGGTGGTGCTATACAAAAACATCTTTGAATTGAATAAATCAGTGGCTATACCAAATTATCAATTAAATGTAGAGATAAGTGAATCGATTATATGAGAGCTATGAAAGAGCTAACGTTCATGGAGACTGAAGCACTTGGATTTAGATAAAATCCATTTGTGTCCGAATTGAATCAGACCCCTGATTCGGATTAATCGGGTGCGTAACGAATTTTAGGAAATTTGCTCATCACTAATTACCTGCAATTAAATAAGTATTCATATCCAGATGCTGGTTTGAAAAATGTAGAATATTTTTGTGGGACAACCCCTTTGAGCATGGCCAGATTCTGCAGTGATGCTTATATTGCTATAAATGTATCTTATGAATTATTTAGCATTTTGTAATAGCATCTCTATGCTAGTATATGTTGTATGAAAAATTTGACATAAAAACACATTGGAATAATGAGAATGCTTTATTACACTTAATATTCAATTACGGGCTCAATTAAACAAGCCATTTTCACATCTGACCATTGTACACTCAGACAGCACACTGCCTGAACACTAATACATTGAAGTTAATGAGATTTTTTTCACACACCATCAGTCTGTGCAGAGAAAATCACGACATGCACTGTTTTGATCAAATTTTCATGCTAGACTTATGTAAAAAATGGACAGTATATAGACGCCAACCTTGTGCGGGCCAATTTTTACGCATGGTTGCTAGGAATAATAATAAACTTATTCTGCATAAACATATTCCACAACACTTTACAGAGGGTACATGTACTGTACGAACAAAATCAGACATTGCATAGTAACAAAGAAGTCAACAATTTGAATCCAGAGGGGAAAAAAGTGTGTGAGTGTGCTTACATCTAAAGTAGGGTTTGTCTTGAAGGGGTTGTCCGGGTTCAGAGCTGAACTTGAGCATTCGGAGCAGTTCATGCTTCGATGCTCTCCTTAAATTGCGCAGGGCAAAGGCATTTTCAGGAGTTCCGGTGACGTCACTGGCACTGATGGGCGGGCTTTAGCGCTGCCCTAGCCAGTAAAACAGCTAGGGCAGCGCTAAAGCACGCCCATCAGAGCTGGTGACGTCACCGAACACACTGCCGGGTGGAAGCTTCCGCCCAGCAGTGTATTATTGTAAACAAGAGATGCTCCGATGCTAACATCAGGGGGGCTGCCTAGGTGAAAATATGGTTATGTCCGGGTTCAGCTCTACAACCCCTTTAAGTGTGACTTGATATTAAGGGATTTTAGATTTAGGGACTTTAGAAGGGAACTGCATTTATTCACTTATGATTTTTAGTGCATTGTATAATTTACCTTAATTTAAAAGCTATGTAAAACTTCGGGGCAATTTTTTATGATTGCAGTTTACTCATTTTGGTCTTTATTAAAAACATCCAGCCTTTCTGTCACAAAGGGTTAAAGGGGTTGTCCGAGTTATGTAAAAAAAAATTATATATAGCACTGTAAATCTAATGGTCAGCAAGCTATGCAAGTTTTAGGCAAAAAAAAATGCAATTTCTCAAAAAAAAAACTAATTTCCCTGGTTCTCTTCTGGCCCTTTGTTTACCTGCAATAACAATAATATTACAAAAAAAAAAAATGTGGGGGGTTCAGCCCGCACAACCCTGTTTGCAGGTGCACATTGCTATGGCGAAATACAGATACAAACGCAAAAACACAAATGCAATCGCACTCTGCAAACCAGCACTCTGCCCTGCCTTTATGCTGGATGTTGAATAAGGCATTGGTGTACATTTTGGCCAAAGCGTAATAAGCCACTCACCACGTCAAGGTCGCCTTCGTGAGTGGTCCCTAACACTAGTTCCTACCTGTTATGGGCCACGACAGCCACACAAAGTCCAGGGCGCGCAGGTACAGCATGCACGCCAAGCACACTCTGCTTTTAACCCCGTCCGGTGCCATTACAGCTTTCATCGGATCCAGGGATGCAAGTACCAACATGCATGCTGAACCCACTATATACTTCTCCTGGAGCCAAATGGCTACTGGTAGGTGCTATATAAGCAGACCAGTTGCCATTTGGCTCCAGGAGAAGTATATAGTGGGTTCAGCATGCATGTTGGTACTTGCATCCCTGGATCCGATGAAAGCTGTAATGGCACCGGACGGGGTTAAAAGCAGAGTGTGCTTGGCAAGCATGCTGTACCTGCGCTCCCTGGACTTTGTGTGGCTGTCGTGGCCCATAACAGGTAGGAACTAGTGTTAGGGACCACTCATGAAGGCGACCTTGACGTGGTGAGTGGCTTATTACGCTTTGGCCAAAATGTACACCAATGCCTTATTCAACATCCAGCATAAAGGCAGGGCAGAGTGCTGGTTTGCAGAGTGCGATTGCATTTGTGTTTTTGCGTTTGTATCTGTATTTCGCCATAGCAATGTGCACCTGCAAACAGGGTTGTACGGGCTGAACCCCCCACATTTTTTTCTTTGTAATATATATTGGAGGCGTGGCGATCTTCAAGCAGTCATGCACACCTGACCAGTTAATCTGCCCTGGAGGCTGGTTTTAAAGTCAGTATAAAACTGAGTCTGCTTGTATAGCACCTATCAGTAGCCATTTGGCTCCAGGAGAAGTATATAGTGGGTTCAGCATGCATGTTGGTACTTGCATCCCTGGATCCGATGAAAGCTGTAAAGGCATCGGACGGGTTAAAAGCAGAGTGTGCTTGGCGTGCATGCTGTACCTGCGCTCCCTGGACTTTGTGTGGCTGTCGTGGCCCATAACAGGTAGGAACTAGTGTTAGGGACCACTCACGAAGGCGACCTTGACGTGGTGAGTGGCTTATTACGCTTTGGCCAAAATGTACACCAATGCCTTATTCAACATCCAGCATAAAGGCAGGGCAGAGTGCTGGTTTGCAGAGTGCGATTGCATTTGTGTTTTTGCGTTAATAACAATAATATGTTAGGTTTTCTTCATGAATATTTGTGCTCCCCCCTGCTCTGCAAAGGGACTGAATAAAA
Source organism: Bufo gargarizans (assembly GCF_014858855.1). Classification (NCBI taxonomy): domain Eukaryota; kingdom Metazoa; phylum Chordata; class Amphibia; order Anura; family Bufonidae; genus Bufo; species Bufo gargarizans. The sequence goes on from NC_058081.1 coordinate 177,416,958, forward strand.
GTGCTGCCCCGAGTGCAATGTCTGACTGCTGGGATACTCAGCAGCATGTTGTATGTGTAGGATTACAAGTCCCAGCTGTACAATGACACTGCTGAAAGACACAGGATCTTCCCACTACCTGTTCTTGTGCAATGCTTTACAGAACTCCTCCAGTCTGCTAGCTCCTGTGCCCAGCATTTGTCTCTTCACTGCCTGCAGCTGCTCAGCAAAGCCTTCAGCCCTGAGTCTGTGCTCCTGATAGTAGAAGGGGTTATTTATTTCCTAAATAATCCAGTGGGAGGGAGACACAGGGCCGATATCAGCAGACTGCAGTGCATGGGACGTAGCCAGCACAGTGATGTCTCGTGTACAGACATAGACCTGCTCCCCAGGCTTGTGTATGAGACATCATCACAGCAGGGAGAGACGCTGACATCACAGGTCATGTGACCCTCAGTGAAATACAGATATAGCAGGGTTAGCACTCCAGCTCTTAACTCAAATTTCTTAACTCATCACGTTATCTTGAGACAAAAGCCATTGGAAAGCAATTGAAGGTGTTTGATTAGATTAGATAACACAACTCAAATCTCAGAAAACAGGAGTGTTAACTCTACTCCATCCGTATCTACTGTAAAATAGGGCCCTTGTAGAGAGAAAAGAGGAGCTGGTTTGTTATTCTTCTGGTTATTTTTTGATGGACGTAAAAAAAGATAAACTGGTGCCATATGGAAAAAAAAAAAGGAATGTCATCAGATACATAACTGATTCAAAATGGCTGGAACATTGTTATATCAGTTTTACTTGCTTGTCTGAATAATCCCTAAGGGTACAGACACAGGTTCAGAGTTCTTGATTCAGTTTTGGAAGCCAATATCAGGATGAATTCAGAAAAGAGGAAAAGTAGTATCTGTCATTTATATTTTCTCTTCTTTTATGACCCACTCTTGATTTTGGCTACCATAACTGCTTTAGGAAACTTGAAGACATGGCCGACTGCCGTACCCTAAGTGTCTCAGTATAAGCCAGATCATACTTCAGATAATGAGATAGACAAGTGTGGGTGAAATCTAAGCGCAACAACTGTAGACTATAAATGATCCTCAGGCCAACCAGCCATCTCTGTAAGGACATACTTGTAAAGAAGAACATGTATCCTACAAATTTTTCTGGTTGTCATTACAGATGTTTACCAAAGTCATGAATTGTACAGTGGAGATCCATTCTGTGTAATAAGACATTACATTATCAGATCCTGGTAATGAATTACTGTCTCAACTCATTAACCTTTTCTGTTTTCTCTAATTATAATTTAAAGTCATTATTACATAAACCTTTTAAGAGAAACAAGACAATTGTAGGATCTTTATAATTTATTAACATTAAATGAGGAACATTGAGAGTGGCAGCTGGAAACTTACAGAGGATTTGTTAGAGCACTTACCGTAAATGTGGAGATACTCGCTAACCAAATAATTTACATGGTGCATCATCTATTTAAAAGGCTATTTACTATTCATAAAAAGATTAGCATAGATGCAACATTATGAAATATGTGTAAAGTTTGGTCATAACTGGTGAAGTACTTTATAAATGTGGTATTTCAAAAACTGATGAATTATTCTCTACATTATCAAAGATTTCATAGTTAGAAGAGGCTGGTCACACTGCTCATCTATGGGACCACACGCTAAAAAATCTTGAGCTCTTAGTTTTTTAAATCTTGTATAAAAGCACACAGCATGTCTCTTCAATATTAAATTGGAGGCATACAGCAGGTTTTGGGCTTGGCCATGCTGGAGGCAATCAGGGTGTCATCCTGTCTGAAGTCATTACATGCCAATATTAAGGCGACACCATGGCTCTCCTCTGCTTGTGGGGCACGGCCTTGCAGGTCAGGGTCTTCACTGCTGCCTTTCTGATGTGTTTTGTGTTAGGCCAAGTTGACACTTCAGTTATTTGGTCAGTGATTGTGAGTCAAAACCAGGTGTGGGTCAAAAACACAGAACAGGTGCAAATCTTGCCATTATACCTTATCTCTGTGTAGGCTTCACTACCGGCTTTGGCACACAATAACTGATGGAAATAACTGACCAAATAACTGAAGTGTGAACGTGGCCTTAGGCCTCTTTCACACGACCGTATGGCTTTTTTTTAGTGTTTTGCGGTCCATTTTTCACTGATCCGTTGTTCAGTTTTTTGTTTCTGTTGTGTTTCAGTGTTCCGTTTTTCCATATGGCATATACTGTATATAGTAATTACATAGAAAAAATTGGACATAACATTTTCAATAGATGGTTCTGCAAAAACGGAACGGATATGGAAGACATACGAATGCAATTCCGTATGTGTTCTGTTTCTTTTTTTGCAGACCCATTGACTTGAATGGAGCCACGGAACGTTATTTGCGGGCAATAATAGGACATGTTCTATCTTTCAATGGAAAGGAAAAATGGAAATACGGAAACGGAAGAATACATTCCGTTTTTTTTTTTTTGCAGAACAGTTGAAATGAATTGTTCCGTATAAGGAACGCAAAAAACGGCCTGTAAACTGAAAAAAAAGAGGCCTTAACAGTATTGTAGGTGTATCACAGTCGTTTTTGATTGTGATTTGTTGCTGGTTACTTTTATAGTTACTTTATCACACCAAAGAGGCAGAATGTGTCTACTGATTATTATCATTACCTTCTCTTTTTGAGGTCACATGGGGATATGTGATTGACCTATTGAGCCTTGTATTCTATATCATTGGTTCATTTATACATTCTTGGTGTTTAATTATGACCAAATTATTATTTTCTTAATGTTAATATTCTATTGGATATTTGTCAACAAACATTGATACATTTTATCTTGTGTCAGGTGGTTGCCTTTTTTTTTTCCTCAGTGGGGGGAATATTATATTTTTTTTTTTTGGTGCAGCCAATATTTACCTAGCATTTTTTTAGACTGATACAACATATAGCTAATTTAGAGATTTTATCAATTGGAAGCTCACTTACATAGCCTAATAGGCCATTGAATAGCGCATTGGGAACCCTAATTCCAAACATTTTAAGAATAAAGACTTCTCCCACACCTGGGGCATTTAAAATCTATTCTAATGTGCATTTTTTAAAATAATTTTATGACTGATATATGGTATGCTTTCTGTATAAGAAACAATGGGTAATGCCTATGCACCAACCTAAAGGACAATGATGGCATTGCCTCCAATATAGCACCTGACATCTGCCTCCCACTTTTCCTTCAGAACATGCAATGGCCCTTTAAAAATACCCACCCAAAAGTCTTTTAGGCTTCAGATTATAAGAACTAGAATTAGTAATATGGTCAAATATATCAGCACTAAAGACAGAGGCGCTATATCATTTTGCCATTGAGCTGCATGCTGATATTGCAAGTCCGGGAATTTTCTTAATTTTTGCATTTTGCATTTTGCATTACTCTCTGCCTTCTCGGCTCTATACATTTTTTATTTTTCGTTCATATAGTCGTATAGGGCTTGTTCATTGCAGGACAAGTTGCACTTTCTAATAGCACCATTTAATATTGCATACAAAATAGTGGGAAGGTGGAAAAAAAAATCAAATGAAAACCATTGTTTTATGGGTTTAATTTTTACAGTGTTCTCTATGCAGTAAAGCTGACTTATTAAATTCTTTCTCTGGGTCGGTACAATTACAGCAATTTAAGATTTATATTGTTTTTCTTTTGCTTTAATACTGAAAAAAACTTACGTGTATGGAGCTGTGTGAGGGCTAATTTTTTTTTATTTTTATGCTTTCTATTGTTTTTCACTGATACAATTTTAGAGTGTGCATGGCTCTTTGATTAATTTTTATTAAATTTTTTGTAGGTTAAACAATGAAAAAACATCAATCCCCCAATTACAGATAACTAATATATTTTAATAGTATAAGCACTTTGGAACATGGCCATACCAATGATTTTTTAATAGTTTCTTATTAGAGGGCTTGTCCGGGCTTTTACTATTGATGACCTATCCTCAGGACCCAGATTGGTGGGGGTTCGACACCCGGAACCCCTGCCCACCAGCTGTATGAGGAGACGCATCTCCCTTCTCTCTTCCTGTCTGCTGCTGCGGTCTATGATCTTTGCCATAGACAGCAAAATTAAAAAATATCTTTTTTCATTTTTTTAATATTTTTTTTAACTTTTTTTTAACTTTTTTTTACACTTATTTTAACTCTCTCAATGGACTTTAAAATGCGAACAGAAGCGTCGGACTGGGAAGGCTATCAGAACATATTTTTTTAAGCAGTTTCCTGGTGTTCACAAATTTTTTTTGGGTGGTCGGACAACCCCTCACAAATTCTACTTCCTGAACATGGTTATGGGGGCGGCCATTTTGCCTGAAATGATGTTATTAGCATTTAGAAATATGGTTAAAGTAGTCGCCTGATTTCAAGAGGACACTGGAAAACTCAGGGGATGGACCAGTAATAAAGAATATAGGATTACTTACCTGACAGATGCTGCACCACCGTTGCAGTTTTCCCAGCTGCTGCAGTAATGTCCCGTCAACAACACATGACCGCAGCAACCCAATCATTAGACTCATCAATGCACCACTGAGGCCAGTAATTGTCATATGTTGTCAACGTGACATCACCCTCGCAGCCAGGAAAACAGGACCTTGCTATAAGAACCAGAGCAGCAGCATACGATCTATCAGGTAAGTAACCATCTATTAGGTATTACAGGTCAACCCCCTGAGTGGTCAGGTTTCCTCTTGAGACCGGAAAATCTCTTTAACAGCAACCACATGGACCACAAACAGAATGGACATGAGATGATCCTTGCCATTCATTGTTGTGCTTTCCAGATATCCTATGTTACCTATGTAGAAGTCATTATACAAGGGAGGGGGGGCACAAGTGACGCTGTACCTTGAGACTAGGAAAAATATCTGTTACCTGTATTTAGAGTATTTTGGGGGGAATCTATCCTGCCCTTCACGCCAGAATTCTGTTGTGCAAAATTTTTGGAAAGTTTTTGTTCTGAAAAGTATGTGGAAAAGTGGGTGTGGTTAGCTATGTTAATGAGTTTCACTCCAGATTTATCACAGGGACTTAAAAAAAAAGTTGCAAAAAAGTCCCAAAGGTACTACAGTATTGGATGGTTCAGAAAACTATTCGGTATGGGGTTTGTACCTGGTTTGGGGTCTGGCTTTTGTAAGTATGCATGGATCTAAGGGTCTGTATTTAGTCTGGGGCCTGGTCTAGTGTTCGTATTAGGGCTCGTTCACACGACCGTTGCCGTATTGCGGCCCGCATACGGCGGGTCCGCAATACATGGGCACCAGCCGTGTGCATTCTGCATTCACTTGAATGGGTCCGCAAATCCAGTAATGCATAACGGAAGCATGGAACGGAACCCCACGGAAGCACTACGGAGTGCTTCCTGGGGTTCCGTTCCATGCCTCCGTCCTGCAAAAAGATAGAACTTGCTCTATCTTTTTGCGGAACAGACGGATCGCAGACCCCATTCAAGTGAATGGGGTCGCGATCTGCATGCGGAAGCCCCACTGCTGGTGCCCGTCCATTGCGGATCGCAATTTGTGGTCCACAGCACGGGCATGGAGGGGCAACGGTCGTGTGAACAAGCCCTTAGTTTAAGGGGTCTGGTCTAGGTTATTATCGACTCTGAGATCTGCATTTATTCTAGGGTCTGTAGTTGTTATAGGTCTGAGTCCTGCATTTATTTTGGGTTCTGGTCTGGGGTCTATATTTTAGGGTTAGTATTTATTCTGAGCTCAGGCGTCTACATTTATTTTGGAGTCTGGTCACAGGTTTCTACTTGTATTTATTGTAGGGACTTGGTCTGGGGTCTGTATTCTAAGGTATAGTCTGGGTTTAAAAGCAAAAACAAACACAATGAAACAGCACCGTGGAAACAGAAATAATAAAGAAAATAATAGTGCCATACTCACTATAGAAAATGTACTAGTGCTAATGCTACCTTATAAATGAGAGATTCTTGGCAAATATTTTTTGTACAAAATAATTTGTACCTGTCCGCTAACAGCAAGGTGATCTCTTTAGGACAGGAACCTGCACTAAATACTACCTGTTATGTGCCATATTGCTCTCAATTAAATTCAGGGAATGCAGGTCCCACATTGTCATGGTCTTACCTTCTTGCTGTTCTCCTTCGTTTGACATGTGCTGGCGGCCATCTTGGTTTCTGGGTTTCTTGTAGCCTCCCACCCTGCGGCTTCTCCTTCCCACCGGGAGGAGCTGGATGCCTAGCTCACATATATAGGAGGTCTGTGGCTTCAGTTCCTTGCTTTGTCCTCCTGTGTTCACATGCTTCTAAGACTGCTGCTGCTTCTGGTTCCTGATCCTGGCTTCGTCTGACTACCCTGCTGGTTCCTGATCCAGGCTTCGTCTGACTACCCTTCTGGTATCTGACCTCTGGCTTCGCAAGACCCTGCTTCGGTTTAGCCATCCGTTTGGACTTTTGCCTTACAGCTTGATTTTCAATAAAGCCTTCTTATTTCCACTTATCTCTTGTTGTACGTCTGGTTCATGGTTCCATGACACACATGCATGCCGAGTCCACTGTACTTTACCTCTCCTGGTGCCAAATGGCCTCCAATAAATGCAGGGAGAGCAGGCTACAGATTTATACTTGCACTAAATAAAATCAGCCTATAAGACAGACAGGTTAGTTAGGAGTGCACGATCAATGGAGTCAGCCACACCTTCAAAGCAGACTTTAAAGTTTGGGTTTAGTCTGATGACTGTTTTCATTTTGAGGTCTGGTCTGAGGTCTGTTTTCATTTTGGGGTCAATTTTGTGATCTGGGCCACAGTGTATTCAGGGCCATCATGTGGGTCACCATTATTTTATGAGGACACTCTGTGTGATACTTTCAAAGGATATTCCGGTTATGTAGAGTAACCCCCTATCTACAGAATCACGAGAACGGAGACCACGTACCCCATGGAGCCCTCCGAAATGCAAGAAGCTTCCGGTTGGGCATGCACGCAGCCGCTCCATTAATTTCAATGGGATTTCCGGAGATAGCCGTACCAAACTAATAGGTATCCCCTATGCTACATAATTATCTTTGTCGTACTATTAATTTTAGGCAGAACTATTAATTATTTTAGTGGGTACTGTGTTTGGCTCTATTAATTTCCAGGGCAGTATGTCCGACACAATTTTATGGGGCCCTGCGTGTGGCACTATTAATTTCAGAAGGCACTTTATGTAACACTATTAATTTCATGGGCACTATGCGTGGCTATTCATTTCAGGGTTCATTGTGTGGCTATTCATTTCAGGGGGCACTGTGTGTGGCACTATTAATTTCAGGGGCCACTGTGTGCGGCACTATTAATTTCAAGGGGCACTGTGTGCAGCACTTTTAATTTCAGGGGCACTGTGTGGCTATTAATTTCAGGGGCACTGTGTGGCTATTAATTTCAGGGGCACTGTGTGGCTATTAATTTCAGGGGCACTGTGTGGCTATTAATTTCAGGGATCACTGTGTAGAACTATTAATTTCAGGGGACACTGTGTGGCACTATTAATTTCAGTGGGCACTGTGTGTGGCACTATTAATTTCAGGGGGCACTGTGTGCGGCACTATTAGTTTCAGGGGGCACTATGTGTGGCTATTCATCCCAGGGATCACTGTGTGGCACTATTAATTTCAGGGGGCACTGTGTGTGGCACTATAAATTTCACGGGGCACTGTGTGTGGCACTGTTAATTTCAGGAGGCACTGTATGTGGCACTATTAATTTCAGGGGCACTATGTGTGGCTATTAATTTCAGGGATCACTGTGTAGCACTATTAATTTCAGGGGGTACTGTGTGTGGCACTATTAATTTCACAGGGCCTGGTGGCATATAGATTTAATGAGAATGGGCTGTGAAGTGTTGGGATGGTGGGCATCAGTGCCAGCAGGAAACACTCACTGATGGGGATTTCCTGACTCTCCGGACTGGCAGGTGTTGGGAAAAAGGAGTCTTCTTTCAGTCTCTGCCGAGATGGCATACATGTACAGTGGGTCAGTGTATAAAAAACGTAGCAATGCTTTTTTTTCTATGGAGGTTTTTTTCCCAACATTTACCGAATTTATTGGAATGCAGTCTGAACAGAATCTTCCTATTCTCAGGGGGAGTGTGTACAGCTCCTCCTGCTAAAACTCAGGTCAGAGGCTGGGAAGCTTAGAGGGCCTTCGCACTCGGCAGATTTTGTGGCAAATAATTCCGCGACTGAAAATCAGTTCTATTCATTTGAATAGGGCATCAAGCACATGGATTTCTGCAAACCGCATTAAGGTGAATGGAGCTGATTTTCAGTTGCAGAATTTTCTTCCACAAAATCTGCCGCGTGTGAAGACACCCTTAAGGCCTCTTGCACACAAACGTATTTTCTTTCCGTGTCCGTTCCTTTTTTTGGCGGCCCGTATACGGAACCATTCATTTTAATGGGTCCGCAAAAAAATGGAAGTTTCTCCGTGTGCATTACATTTCTGTATGTCCGTATTTCTGTTCCGCAAAAAAATAGAACCGCATTACAGACAAAGATAGTACTGTTCTATTAAGGGCCAGCTGTTCTGTTCCACAAAATACGTAATGCACAGGGACATCATCCGTATTTTTTGCGGATCCGTTTTTTGCGGACCGCAAAATACATATGGTCGTGTGCATGAGGCATTAGTCTAAATGCACACGATTAGGATTGCCTGCGGATTTGAAATTCTCGTCTATGTGATGCAGTGATTTTTAAATCCGCGTTTACCCTTACAGTGCAGTAAGGACAGTGTCTCAAGCCATGAAGGGACACTTCCAGGTGGGTTAAAACTCCCAATGCAGCCTGAAAGCCCATCACACCAGGTATGTTTCCCTTGTTCTCCTGTATAGAGCTGTCAGCAGTTCTCTGAGGGGTCAAAACTGCTGACAGCCTCATTTGAAATATTGTCTCCAGACAGAAATCAGAGCCAAGGCACACTTCTAATTCTTACTATAAGGTTATCATAAGTGGCGTCCTTCTTCATCCCCTCCTAGTCACCAGGTCCAGGTCCTCCCCCACTCCTGGCTGCTGCTCAGCTGCTGTCTGCTCCTCACTCCGTACTTCCAGGTCTAGTCACGTGCTCTGCTGTCATCCTGCCCCTGCTGCCTCTCTGGTGGATGCTTTTGGGTGGTATCAAATAATTGCTTAATATGCTTATTGCCCGTAGTCAGCCCTGCCCCCTCCCTTGCCCTCTGCAGCAATGCCAGGGAGCGGGAACAAGGATGCTCTGCTGATTTGGATGTGATCACTTCTAGGTGTTTGGAGCTGCAACCTTATTAGACCTAAAGCAACAGAGAGGGGATTAATAGGGCGCTATTCTAGGTGCTAATAGGATTGCTGGGCTTCAGTGACAGAGGGAAGGCGGGAGGGGAGGCAGAGACTGGGAAGAAGGATGGCGCTGCCACCTCTAGCTGTCAATGTTATCTCTGGCTGCCGCTCACCAATGGTGCTGTGCTGACAAGACAGGCTGAGGGGAGAGCACAGCCCGGGGAAGGGAGGGAGGACGCCGGGTCACAGGGCAGGACGGCAGATGCCTGGGAATCCCAATTTCATGATCGCATGCAGAGGTGTGAGGGGGGGCATCGGAGGGGAGATACAAGGGGGGAGGCAAAATGAAATACCAGAAATACCTGACTGTGCTGCAGATGGCGATTGGAGTGACTCCATCCAACCGGGGCAACATTCTACCTATTAAGAGGAGGCTGTGGTGAGTATGGCGAGCCCTCGTCATGTCTGCAATGTGACTGTGCATGCTCCATTTACCAGGCTACATGTGTAGTCAGCGTGCTGCATAGGAGGAGGCTCATCTGCATCATATGGGGGGGCAATGTATGCACACGGTGTGCGGCAGACACTGGCATGGTGGTACCTATGGCCGCGCTGTCTGCATAGAAGGTGCATTGTCCTCAGCATGTATTATACATGGGGACCAGCGCTGGTGCGGAGGCTGCGGTGTCTGTGTGTCATGCAGGCGGTAGAGGGGGATACTGTGGTAATGTCTGCTCTGTGGGATGGTATACTGTAGTAATGTATGATGTGTGGTGATATACTGTAGTAATGTATGATGTGTGGTGGTATACTGTAGTAATATATGATGTGTGGTGGTATACTGTAGTAATGTATGATGTGTGGTGGTATACTGTAGTAATATATGATGTGTGGTGGTATACTGTAGTAATGTAGATATGTGGTGGTATACTGTAGTAATGTATGATATGTGAGGTGATATACTGTAATAATATGATGTGTGTGGTATACTGTAGTAATGTATGATATGTGGTGATATACTGTAGTAATATATGATGTGTGGTTATATACTGTAGTAAAATATGATATGTGGTGGTATACTGTAGTAATATATGATGTGTGGTGGTATACTGTAGTAATATATAATGTGTGGTGATATACTGTAGTAATATATGATTTGTGGTGCTGTAATGTATAATGTGTGGTGATATACTGTAGTATAATATATGTGGTGGTATACTGTAGTAATATATGATGTGTGGTGGTATACTGTAGTAATATATAATGTGTGGTGATATACTGTAGTAATATATGATTTGTGGTGGTGTAATGTATAATGTGTGGTGATATACTGTAGTATAATATGATGTGTGGTGGTAAACTATAGTAATGTATGATATGTGGTGATATACTGTAGTAAAATATGATGTGTGGTGGTATACTATAGTAATGTATGATATGTGGTTATATTCTGTAGTAATGTATGAGGTGTGGTGATATACCGTAGTAATATATGATGTGTGGTGGTGTACTGTAGTAACATATGATGTGTGGTGTTATACTGTAGTAATGAATTATGTGTGGTGGTATACTGTAATAATGTCTGCTCTGTGGGGTGGATACTGTAGTTAAGTATGATATGTAGTGATATACTATAGTAATGTATGATGTGTGGGAGATACTGTAGTAATTGTCTGTTCTGTGTGGTGGTATACTGTAGTAATCTGTGTTGTGTGTTAGCATACTGTATGTAGTAAGGCATGTTGGGTGTGTAGTATACTGTGCAAAGATATGTTGTGTTTGGAGTAATAAGGCGTGTTCTGTGTATAGTGATATACTGTAGTGAGGTATTTTTTTGTGGTGGTGTACTGTAGTGAGGTATGTTCTGTGTATGGTGGTATACTGTAGTGAGGTATGTTGTGTGTGCTGGTATACTGTAGTGAGGTATGTTGTGTGTGGTGGTATACTGTAGTGAGGTATGTTGTGTATGGTCGTATACTGTAGTGAGGTATGTTGTGTGTGGTGGTATCCTGTAGTGAGGTATGTTGTGTGTGGTAGTATCCTGTAGTGAGGTATGTTGTGTGTGGTGGTATACTGTAGTGAGGTATGTTGTGTGTGGTGGTATCCAGTAGTGAGGTATGTTGTGTGTGGTGGTATACTGTAGTGAGGTATGTTGTGTGTGGTGGTATCCAGTAGTGAGGTATGTTGTGTGTGGTGGTATCCAGTAGTGAGGTATGTTGTGTGTGGTGGTATACTGTAGTGAGGTATGTTGTGTGTGGTGGTATCCAGTAGTGAGGTATGTTGTGTGTGGTGGTATACTGTAGTGAGGTATGTTGTGTGTGGTGGTATCCAGTAGTGAGGTATGTTGTGTGTGGGTGTATACTGTATGAGGTATGTTGTGTGTGGGTGTATACTGTAGTGAGGTATATTGTGTGTGGGTGTATACTGTAGTGAGGTATGTTGTGTGTGGTGGTATCCAGTAGTGAGGTATGTTGTGTGTGGTGGTATACTGTAGTGAGGTATGTTGTGTGTGGTGGTATACTGTAGTGAGGTATGTTGTGTGTGGTGGTATCCAGTAGTGAGGTATGTTGTGTGTGGTGGTATCCAGTAGTGAGGTATGTTGTGTGTGGGTGTATACTGTAGTGAGGTATGTTGTGTGTGGGTGTATACTGTAGTGAGGTATGTTGTGTGTGGTGGTGTACTGTAGTGAGGTATGTTGTGTGTGGTGGTGTACTGTAGTGAGGTATGTTGTGTGTGGTGGTGTACTGTAGTGGGGTATGTTGTGGTATACTGTAATGAGGTATGTTGTGTGTGGGTGTATACTGTAGTGAGGTATGTTGTGTGTGGTGGTGTACTGTAGTGAGGTATGTTCTGTGTGGTGGTGTACGGTAGTGAGGTATGTTGTGGTATACTGTAGTGAGGTATGTTATGTATGGTGGTATACTGTAGTGAGGTATGTTGTGTGTGGTGGCATCCTGTAGTGAGGTATGTTCTGTGTGGTGGTGTACGGTAGTGAGGTATGTTGTGGTATACTGTAGTGAGGTATGTTGTGTGTGTTGGTATACTGTAGTGAGGTATGTTGTGTGTGGTGGCATCCTGTAGTGAGGTATGTTGTGTGTGGTGGTATCCTGTAGTGAGGTATGTTGTGTGTGGGTGTATACTGTAGTGAGGTATGTTGTGTGTGGTGGTGTACTGTAGTGAGGTATGTTGTGTGTGGTGGTATACTGTAGTGGGGTATGTTGTGTGTGGTGGTGTATTGTAGTGAGGTATGTTGTGTGTGGTGGTGTACTGTAGTGGGGTATGTTGTCTGTGGGTGTATACTGTAGTGAGGTATGTTGTGTGTGGTGGTGTACTGTAGTGGGGTATGTTGTGTGTGGTGGTATCCTGTAGTGAGGTATGTAGTGTGTGGTGGTATACTGTAGTGAGATATGTAGTGTGTGGTGGTATACTGTAGTGAGGTATGTTGTGTGTGGTGGTATCCTGTAGTGAGGTATGTTGTGTGTGGTGGTATACTGTAGTGAGGTATGTTGTGTGTGGTGGTATCCTGTAGTGAGGTATGTAGTGTGTGGTGGTATACTGTAGTGAGGTATGTTGTGTGTGGTGGTATCCTGTAGTGAGGTATGTAGTGTGTGGTGGTATACTGTAGTGAGGTATGTTGTGTGTGGTGGTGTACTGTAGTGGGGTATGTTGTCTGTGGGTGTATACTGTAGTGAGGTATGTTGTGTGTGGTGGTGTACTGTAGTGGGGTATGTTGTGTGTGGTGGTATCCTGTAGTGAGGTATGTAGTGTGTGGTGGTATACTGTAGTGAGATATGTAGTGTGTGGTGGTGTACTGTAGTGAGGTATGTTGTGTGTGTTGGTATACTGTAGTAAGGAATGGTGAGTGTGTAGTGATATACTGCGTTGATGTATATATGATGGTATTCTAAAGATTGTATGGTGTGTTGGAGGTACTGTATGTTGTAGTAGCGTATGCAATGGCTGATTAAGTACTGTAGTACTATAATACCTTACAACTTGTGAAAAGCTCAAGGAGGTAGTAAACAGCAGCGTGCCACTGCAAACTTTTTTATATAAAGCAGCTCCTCTAACTCTACCGAATGCCTTAAAACCAAACAAAACCGCCAACAGTTGTGTATGTTAATTAGCAAGTACACCACATAAAAAAAACACTGGAAACCAGTGTCACTGTTGTCACCTATTGGGATACAGTGTGACCATGTAAGGTATATAAAGGAATGCCTTTGGCAACAAATCATACAACTAAACCTACAAAAATTGCGAGTCCGCATAATTATCATAAAAAATACAAGGAAATAATTAGAAAGGTTTAAAAACAACAGTGCAGGTAAGATGGTGACATCACAGGAGGGGCAATATCGTATAGTTCAGTAAATGATCAAAACACCAGAAATAAAGTGCAAGTGCAAATACTGGCTAAAGTAACATTGAAAAAACGGTAACGTTACCCGTAGTGTGTTTCCTCCAGGATGGCGCCAACCCCGACAATTCCCCTTTGTGCCCCCACACAATAATTATGCCAGTCCCTCTTCACTGTACCTATGCTGCCTTAGTGCCTCCACAAAGTAGTTATACCCCCTTAGTGCCCATGTACAGTAGTTATGCCTCCTTAGTACCTTCACTCAATAGTTATGCCAGCTTAGTGCCTCTTCACTGTACTTATGCTGCCTTAGTGCCTCCACAAAGTAGTTATACCCCCTTAGTGCTCATGTACAGTAGTTATGCCTCCTTAGTGCCCCTGCTCAGTAGTTATGCCCTCTTAGTGACCACACACAGCAGTTATGTGCCCTTCGTGCCTCCACACAGTAGTTATGTCCTTTTAGAATAGTGAAACCCCTGTGGTATTGATAAAATAAAAAAATGTTAGGCTCACGTTACACCTACCCCGGTATCCTCAACGAAAGGAGCACATCTTGCTCTTCTCAGCAGCAGGCGTGATGTGGTGACGCACCTGCTGAGCTGAGCAGGAGACTGCACAGGTTGGGTTATGATTCCTGGCCTGTGTGCCTTCCCCCTCAGCAGGGATGATGATGTGTCGCATCACACCTGTGGCTAGGGAGAACACAGACCACTGAATGATGGAGCCGGCGGCTGATAGCTCTATGCTTCACCATTACATTAAACTGCAACTGTATACCTCAGGACGCAGATACACTTGAAATCGGGACATACTTCAGCCATACTGGGACAGCCGCTGAAATTGGGGACTGTCCAGCCTGATCCAGGGTGATTGGGAGGTATGGTAATACAGGTCCTTCTAAAAAAATTAGCATATTGTGATAAAGTTCATTATTTTCTGTACTGATAAACATTAGACTTTCATATATTTTAGATTCATTACACACCAACTGAAGTAGTTCAAGCCTTTTATTGTTTTAATATTGATGATTTTGGCATACAGCTCATGAAAACCCAAAATTCCTATCTAAAAAAATTAGCATATCATGAAAAGGTTCTCTAAACGAGCTATTAACCTAATCATCTGAATCAACTAATTAACTCTAAACACCTGCAAAAGATTCCTGAGGCTTTTAAAAACTCTCAGCCTGGTTCATTACTCAAAACCGCAATCATGGGTAAGACTGCCGACCTGACTGCTGTCCAGAAGGCCATCATTGACACCCTCAAGCAAGAGGGTAAGACACAGAAAGAAATTTCTGAACGAATAGGCTGTTCCCAGAGTGCTGTATCAAGGCACCTCAGTGGGAAGTCTGTGGGAAGGAAAAAGTGTGGCAGAAAACGCTGCACAACGAGAAGAGGTGACCGGACCCTGAGGAAGATTGTGGAGAAGGACCGATTCCAGACCTTGGGAGACCTGCAGAAGCAGTGGACTGAGTCTGAACTAGAAACATCCAGAGCCACCGTGTACAGGCGTGTGCAGGAAATGGGCATCCTGGACCTCCATAACACCTCAGCAGTGCCACAGGCTGATTGCCTCCATGCCACGCCGCATTGAAGCAGGCATTTCTGCAAAAGGATTCCCGACCAAGTATTGAGTGCATAACTGAACATAATTATTTGAAGGTTGACTTTTTTTGTATTAAAAACACTTTTCTTTTATTGGTCGGCTGAAATATGCTAATTTTTTTAGATAAGAAATTTGGGTTTTCATGAGCTGTATGCCAAAATCATCAATATTAAAACAATAAAAGGCTTGAACTACTTCAGTTGGTGTGTAATGAATCTAAAATATATGAAAGTCTAATGTTTATCAGTACATTACAGAAAATTATGAACTTTATCACAATATGCGAATTTTTTTAGAAGGACCTGTATATGTAGTTCTGTGGAAATATTTCAGTTATTTAAGCCGCATGATGGTATACTTTAGTAATGTATACTGTGTGTGGCACAATACAGTAGTTTTACATGATGTATGTGATGGTATATTGTAGTTATGTATGTGTAATGGTGTACTATAGTAATATACACTACTCACAAATATGTAGGGATTTTTGGCTTGTGGGCAAAATTTCAGGATGAACCTAAAACGCTTTTCTCAGGCGGAAGTGGCCACTAAGCTTAGAGTTGTTGGGGATATAAAGCAAATGCTTTATATAAAAGAAAGGCTCAAAGGGAATTGATCCTAGAGGTGGACCTTTAAAACACCTCAAAAATAATTTGTCGTTAATTTAATTATATTGTGGAATCAGTAAAACATGGTACAAGCGTCTATGCAAATATATACATCATTTATTATACAATAACTCAAAATACAATCAAAGCTTAATGAATGTAAAACTCAATAATATGCAATAACACATAGTTAGATGCAGTGCCCTAATTCCCCTAAACAGCGTTCCATATCACCTCTCAAACATAAAAATGTAATACAAGCTTTCCGACGACAATTATGAAATATACTAATAAACTTAATATTGATTAAGTAGATACGAACCCTTGCTCTGCTCAAACTATAACCTGTCTCGGATATCGGGTAGTATTGCTACACAACTTATAAATTATCAGGCCAGATTATATGAACATTCCAATTAGAGAGTTTCTCCGATATCAATATTAGATTTTTTATTCAGTAATATGCATCTTTAGGGAATAGTGATAATATTGATGTAGTACTTTTAACATTATACATCCGCACTAATGCTGGGAGTTATTAAATATCAAGTCAAATAATTCAATCATTACTACACATAATAAATTATACGTTACCCGAGAATGCAAATGATATGCAGAGTCTACGGGATGTCAGCTTTTAAGTCTGTTCTGATCATTGGGCTTTTCCTCCTGGGGTGCCTCTACCCTCTCTTTGTTCTTTTTTTTCTTTGTTTCTCTGTGCTCTCTCCATGAACCTCTTTCAGCCTACTTTAAAATACATAATGGTGATTATATCACAATATGGCCTATGATATATCAAATCCACTATAATTATGATATTTATATATAAATGTTATACACCTATGAAAAAGCACATCAAATCCCCCTTCATTACAATCTAATCCATTAAAATAAAATTGTTTTATATTGGAATGTCAAAAGGGCCTTTATGAATATAAGTTTTGGTTTAAATTGTTTGTTACTCATGAAGATTTATTGAGTGGGTCAATAACTTTGAATGCAAGTTGGTGGTGACGATAGTGTCCTCCACAACGGAATATAAGTCCGATAGATGTTGCTTCTGATTTTCCATCTCTGCATGAGTGTCATCAGGTTCCTTTTTAGCGAACCGATCTCAAGTTCCAATGTCTTAATAGAGATGGAATTAGCAGCTGATATACCAGTGGCAATGACAGCGCCTAATACGCCAAAGATTATGGCGGCTGCAATCGCAGAAATGAACCGCTTTGGTCGTTGACTCGTGGAAAACTGTTCCCTGGTCAGAATATTTCTTGTCTGTTCCAGGATTTGTGTAATCCGTTCTTGGGAATAACCGACGTGTATTTGATACCACATCTTTATCTCTGGAGACTGAATCTCGGAAACGTTGAACTGTCTTTCAACGGAGATGCGTGGATCCAAACTGACATAAATCTTCTGGGATAGAATCCTCTTATTCGTCAAGATGAATCCCGTGGTATTCTACAGCATGATCCCAGATGAAGGGCCTGGTACAGCGATCAGCTCAGCCTGGGCCTCCTTCTCCAAGATTTGGACGATGTAGATAACAGCAAAAATCCTTGATACCATCTTGCGCCTATAATATATTAGAACCAATATTAGTAAACTGCCAATAATACAATGAGTGTGACACTATACTAAAGCTCACCAAAAATTTAAAGACACACTTAGGGTCCATTCACACGTCCGTTTTTTCTTTCCTGATCTGTTCCGTTTTTTCAGGAACAGATCTGGACCAGATCTGGACCCATTTATTTTCAATGGGTCCTGAAATAAAACGGACAGCACAATGTCAGATTTTTTTCAGGACCCATTGAAAATTAATGGGTCCAGATCTGGTCCAGATCTGTTCCTGAAAAAACGGAACAGATCAGGAAAGAAACAACGGACGTGTGAATGGACCCTTATAATGTAACATCATAGTTTATTTATAGAAAAACATACAACTCACAGCGAATATCATTACTGATAAAATAGCAGCAAATACTAGAAGTACTGTGATAATAGTGGTCCCCCAAGATACCAAAGAGCAACTATCAAGGTCTACAAAGGATATGCAAGTCACCAAAAGGGGGTAAAAATGTCAGTAATTCATTACCAGTTGCAAAAAATCAAAATCCTAATAATGATGCTGCACATCCGAGTGACCTATGCCAAGAAGTAGTAACATACAAGTTAAATCCCAACAACGGCTAATCCTGAATGGAACATAATAAATATAGCAGCATACAAGATAAGGCAATACAGTCACAAGTGCAATATTTTTGGAAAGACAGATGCTGACCAGGGATTCAGAGAGACCACCAACCCTGGCGAAATGTTGCGAATAAAATTTGAATCTGTGATTATAACAAACTCCTTAATACCAGATTCGATAGCCATTTGTACGGCTTTATATACAGCTGTATGCTCAGTGACTTGGCTACTTTTGGAACCAATTTTGTACCCCATGGGCACATCTGGGAATATATTATTCCACACGACTCCGATACCCGCAACTAATGTACGTTCAGTTCCTATGTCGGTATGGAAAGAACAGCCGTATACATATACACATGGTAAGGATTTGTAATACTCTTCTTCATAAGACTTGTATGGAGATAAAGATTGTTCTTCCGGGAAATCATTTCCTGTTGATTCATCTTCATGTCCTGCATTGGTACAATCGTGAAGTTCAGCTAATCCTTGAGCAACTGGATTCTTATTATTTTGTTAGTATCTGATTTCCAATGGCCATCCCATTAAGGTCATCATCCAGGCGGTTATCCTGCTGTTTGACAGATTTCCATCCTTGATTATATCACTTTGCAAATATTGCAGTGGTTGGTGTGCAGTTTCCACAATGATCTTTTCGCTTTGGATAAAACTGAAATATTGCAAAGCCCACTCCGATGACAGTAATGCTTTTTCACAGTCATTGAATTTGACCTCAACCGGTAATAAGGACTTGCTGGCATAGGCAATGATCTTATTCAGGTTTCCCTGTTTCTGGGTAAGGACTGCACTTATGCTTTTGTTGGTGAAGCCTGTTGCAATGAAGAAAGGTTTACCACCTTCTGGGTAAGCAAGGCATGGGGCTTGGGTGAGTCTGGCTTTAAGCTCATTCACAGTTTGCTCGTAGTGCTCACTCCATTCCCATTTCACTCCTTTCTTCAGCAACTGCAAAAGAGGTTTCGTAATCTCAGCATAGTTGTCTATGAACTTACGTGAATAGTTTATCATACCCAGGAAGGATCTCAACATCTTGAGATTTGTAGCTGACTTCGTATTGGTCACTGCTTCCACCTTCTTTTTCTGTGGGTTGATTCCATCAGCAGTGATTTCATGACCTAGGAAATTGACTTTGGTACGACACCATTGAGCCTTCTGCAAAGAAAGTTTCAGACCAGCTTTCCTCAGTTGGGTTAGTACATGTCTTAGTTCTGCAATGTGTTCTCCAGAAGTCATGCTTTTTATCAGGATGTCATCCACATAGGAGAAGGTACCTCATTCAGTGGCATCAGGCATCGCCTTATGCATGAACACAGCAAACTCATGGCCTGCATTAATGTACCCGAAAGGCAATCTGGTCCAGGTATATTGCTGCTTCCCAAATGGGAAGGCCAATTTGTATTGATCCTTTTTCGTCCACCTTAATCGTCCAATATCCTTGCGCACAGTCAAGAGCAGTGAACATTTTGGACTCCTGTATTTGTGCCAAACACTGGTCAATATACAGCACGGGCCTCCAGACATATATACCCATTTATTTAACTGCCTCAGGTCTGAACAGAGGTGAAATTGACAATTTGGTTTGAGAATCCCAAGTATAGGATGGTTGAATGAGCTGTGCACCGGACGGATGATTCCCCGCCTCTCAAAGTACTTGACGATTTCCGATAGCGACTCGTAGGCTGCCAGAGGAAGTCGGTACTGTTTGAAATATACAGGAGGTGCATTGGTCAGTTTCCCCACAGTCATAAGAGTCCTTAGCAAACATGTCCTGGAATTATGCGAAGAGCCCCTTTAGCTGTTGACGCTCTGACTCATCGGAGAATGCGCCAGCTATAGAGATTTGCTCTTCCTCCCGTTCCTGAAATTCTGGAAGATTTCAGGTTGACTTAACTCGTAAGCTTCTTTAAAGGGATTCTGTCACCTAGCCTAAAACGAGGTGACAGAATCCCTTTAAGCTCACTAGTTAAATTGAGTATCACGTACCTTCTCTTTTCCCTGTTGGCATGACTCATTCTCCTTCTCATCGATCTCTTGGTTGAAAATCAAAGATGATTCTTCAATGTGGCATGTACCTTCTTCAGGACTGAAAGGATAAACAGAGTGGATATTGAATAACCCCTCAGGTGTTAAGGAAAAATGTTGTTCCACTACTTGTTCTTCCGTTAAGTATTCATCAGGAATAAGTCCAATGACATCATTCTGGAATCCAAAAGTGTAATACTCCGAATCCATACCTAGACCAATTATGGTGCCTTTTTGTAAGGAAATGCTATCGGGAGCCATATTATGAATTACCATACGCAATGGATTCTGATGGATGTTTACCATAGGAGTGGGCTTTACCTTCAGGCCGAGTTGCTGTATCTGGTTAGACAAATAGATCAAAGCATCTGCATACTTCAATTTTTGTTTCTTCCTTACTTGAATGGGAAGAAGAAATGGCTTACACCCTTCAGGGATTTTAACCTCATCAGCAACCATGATAGTTACGGCATAGGGCATCTGTTGTCCCCATCTCAAGGCTTGCTCTTCATCCTGGAACCCCTCCGGGTCTCCAGGTAATCTGGACCCTAGAGTATTGTTGACCAGATCAATCTGAACGGCAAATCGGTGTAGAAGGTCATTACCTATGTACATCTGGTACCGTGGTTCATTCAACACGATGAATAAATGTTCCGTTGTTTTATCTCCTATGGAAATAGACAATAGACATCTTGCAATCACATTATGACTCTGAGAATCTCCATCCAGATCATGAATCCATTGGTCCTGTGGAGAGGAACCTTTAATCACTTTAGGGTTGGTGACCTGTTTTAAGAGACCTAGGATTATATAACTGGCTTTGGATTTTAGATCCAACTTGGCATATTTCACCCGGGCTATATTGTTCACTGGTATGGGAATCAATAATTTATCAGTAACCTTTTCAATCCGTACCATGGATTGAGTATGCTTGGTTAGGTCCCCAATTTCGTAATTTCCCCTTTCAAGAGAAATAGTTAATACATCCCCATTCAAGGTTACCTTTTCAATTCTGTCCTTCTGGATGGTTATGGTATGAGCGGTACCATTGACATCTTCCCCAGGTTTACCATTTTTCAGGATCATAACATCCGGCGTCCGGTTGTTCCTAAAACGAAATTCAACAGAGTTTAGCCTTTCTTCAATCACATGAAAACTACATTGGGGTCGTGCATTGCAAGAGTACTCATAGGCAATAGGTGCCTTTACCTGAGTCCAGATTGCTTTATTGATGAAGTCTACTATGGACCTCAGTCTTTTCAGGAGGTTGATTCCTATGATGAGCCGATCATAGGGAAGGTCCACAATGAGTGTGGGATGTCTAATTACTTTCTTGCCTATTTAAAATCTTAACCATGCTGTAACTCTTACCTGCAAAGCGTCTCCGCCTACACTTATCAAAGAGCCATCAAATGATTTCAATTTTGTCCTCTTTGCTGTCAAATCCAAAACCTGTTGGAAATAACTATATGACAATATAGTGGCTTGTGATCCTGTGTCAAGTAAACCCCTAATTGGCCCGATAAGTTAATCTTAGAGATAAGAATTAACAAAATATCGGTCTTCAACCTAAAACAAATCAGACAAGAAATTAGGATGTTCACTCATCTGACACTTTTTGAGGATTTGATCCTTTTGCAGCGATGGAGAAACCCGGACATTCTTACTGGACGCGGCAGCTTTGGGGAAAACTGGATTATATCACAGTTTATAGATGGTAGCTCACAGATTGACGCTGAGATGATGGGATCGCTCATTGGAGAAGACACATTAGTGCATTATTCTACATGGTTAGACTGCAAAATAGACAACACGTTAGACACTTGATCTGCCAACTGATCAAACCGATCATTAAATTTGTGCACAGTTTGGTTTTGTGATGTACTCTTACTAGAGATGGGAGACCGACTTCTAGGTGAAGTAGAGAGTTTAGGCCTACCTTCCTTCTGTTTTACTGAAGAGAGAAAAGAGGCGCACAATAGGATAGTACGTTTGGGCAAATGATCTGACAAATTGTTGGAAAAGAAAGGAGAAAGGCTCACCTTATAGGGTTGTGCAAATGATGGGCACAACTCTACTGAAGACTTATATATCGGTAGAGACCGATTTTCCAGGATTGCAGCCGCAAGAAAGATTTCTTCTGGAAAGGATGTCCAGTCCCCCGAAGAGTGCTTGTCATAGAGAAGATTCTGCAATGGCGCAAATCCACAGGTGGAGACGGTTGTAATATTTCAAGTGAAATACTTTTTTTAAATGAAGAAGTATTTCACTTGAAGTATTACGACCGTCTCCACCAGTGGATTTGCGCCATTGCAGAATCTTCTCTATGACAAATACCTTCCCTCTGTTGTCTGGGCCTGTTATTCCAGCGCCTGTATCCCAGGGGGCCCCTATTGTAATATTGGAGACAGTAGTTAGACCTTTTGTCACCATTATTTTCCCCCTCTGACCAGTTGGAGCTATGAGGCTTTGTTTGCTTGGGTCCTACCTGTTGTTGCTGGATTTGTTGAAAAGGTCCTGTACACGGAAGGTATCTGCGTGACTGCGTTTCAAATCCAAGGTTAGAATTTATTTTAGCTTCTGCTATGTTTTGTTCTGGGGACCTTTTGTATCGCCTCTCACCCATAGCATGGCACTCACTGATGTTATACAGTGAAGTGGCAGCAGTCACCAATCTGTCCAAGGGAGCTTTAAGGTCAAGATCTCTAGCTAGGCTAAATTTCATTTGTTAGGCATTGCATCATAAAACAGTTGTTTGAATTCCCCAGAGTCTCAATTTGGGGACCTATACGCTAACCCATAGGCATTTT
Source organism: Bufo gargarizans (assembly GCF_014858855.1). Lineage (NCBI taxonomy): Eukaryota > Metazoa > Chordata > Amphibia > Anura > Bufonidae > Bufo > Bufo gargarizans. The sequence goes on from NC_058081.1 coordinate 177,439,885, forward strand.
TAAGGATAGAGAGGAATTCCCGGGGACTTTAATTGGGTCTACATGTGAGTTTATAAATATCACATTTTGCAGCAGTAATAGTCCGGTAAGGGCCGAATTCTAATTTCACCTTGTGCAAAACATCCTGCCAATCCCGGATCCCCCTGTCTCTGAAGGAAATAAAGGAGTGGTAATATTTATTCTCAAATGCCCATGGTAGTAATCTGATCCTGTCCGCATCAGAATACAATTTTAAAGAATCCATGGTGGACTGGTACAGTTCTAAGTGATCAGCAATTTCAGGAGAACCTCGGGTGGCTTAGGGTGCTCGAATGGATTCCGCTTTAAGAGCACGTGATGATGACATATCTATATTTTGGGGTGTGAGAGCTGGAGGTTCCAAAAATCTCTCATTATCAGACAGATCACTTTCAACATTGACTATAGTATGGCTTGGTCTGTCTGTTTGCTGAAGTCTGCAGCAACGGAGGTTCAGCTCATCTGCCTCCCTTTTTAGTTGATGATAGGCAACATGGCTGAGTTCGAGCTCACGCTTTAAGTCCTCGATGAATGCTTTTGCAGATTATAACTCTGTTTCTATACGGGATATATACAGTGCTGCCCATAATTATTCATACCCCTGGCAAATTTAGACCAGCAAGTAATTTTTTGACAGGAAATGACATAGATGTCTCCCAAAAGATAATAAGACGATGTACAAGAGGCATTATTGTGGAAAAAAAAACATTTCTCAGCTTTTATTTACATTTGAGCAAAAAGTGTCCAGTCCAAAATTATTCATACCATTCTCAATATTTAATAGAAAAACCTTTATTGGCTATTACAGCAATCGAACGCTTCCTATAATTGCAGACCAGCTTTTTGCATGTCTCCACAGGTATTTTTGCCCATTCATCTTTAGCAATGAGCTCCAAATCTTTCAGGTTGGAGGGTCTTCTTGCCATCACCCTGATCTTTAGCTCCCTCCACAGATTCTCAATTGGATTCAAGTCTGGACTCTGGCTGGGCCACTCCAAAATGTTAATGTTGTTGTCTGCTAACCATTTCTTCACCACTTTTGCTGTGTGTTTTGGGTCATTGTCATGCTGAAATGTCCACTGGTGCCCAAGGCCAAGTTTCTCTGCAGACTGCCTCAAGTTGTCATTGAGAATCCTCATGTATTGTTCTTTTTTGATGGTGCCGTTTACTGTGATTAGGTTCCCTGGTCCACTGGCTGAAAAACACCCCCAAAGCATTAGGTTCCCACCACCATGTTTAACAGTGGGGATGGTGTTCTTTGGGTTGAAGGCTTTTCCTTTTTTACGCCAAATTAAGGAAACATCATTGTGACCAAACAATTAAATTTTTGTTTCATCTAACCATAACACAGAAGACCAGAAGTCTTCTTTTTCCAAATGATCTTTTGCAAAGGCCAAGTGAGCTTTTGTGTGCCTTATCTGGAGAAGTGGAACCCAGCAGTGTGCAGTGTCCGTTGGATTATCTGCCTTGAGACATTGCCACCAGCAGAGCCCAGATTCACCAGGATGGCCTTGGTGGTGATTCTTGGATTCCTTTTCAACTCTCTAACTATCCTCCTGACCAGCACAGGTGTCACTTTTGGCTTCCGACCACGTCCTTTGAGATTTTCCACAGTGCGGAACATCTTGTATTTTTTGCTCAAATGTAAATAAAAGCTGAGAAATGTTTTTTTTTCCCACAATAATGCCTTTTGTACATCGTCTTATTATCTTTTGGGAGACACCTATGTCATTTCCCATCAGAAAATTACTTGCTGGTTGAATAAAAGTAACTTTAAGTCAAAATTTGCCAGGGGTATGAATAATTATGGGCAGTACTGTATGCCTGCATGTCTGTTATATGCATATTTCTACTCTTTAAGAGGGTACTGACTTATAATATTTAGGGGTGCACCGAAATTCCGGCGGCCGAAAATATCGGCCGAAAATGAGCCTAATCCATTTCGGCCGATATTTGTATATATCGGCAGAAAATAGCGGGGAGGGACTGGGAGGAGGAGTGCGTTCACTGTGCTCCGGCCCCCAGCTCCAGTAGTTATAAAATGTGTACAATTAATAAGGATTCTATTCATGAGGCCCCCTCTGCAGTAGAACATTCAATATAGCCACATCCTACTCACAGGGCTGTTATCTTAATGCTGGCCGGCCGGGCAGACGAGCGGCAGCGTCACGACTGACGTCATGTGCCCGGCCTACTTTCTGAATGAAGGAGGCGGCGCAGGCATGTGACGTCAGTCGTGACGCTGCCGCTCGTCTGCCCGGCCGGCCAGCATTAAGATAACAGCCCTGTGAGTAGGATGTGGCTATATTGAATGTTCTACTGCAGAGGGGGCCTCATGAATAGAATCCTTATTAATTGTACACATTTTATAACTACTGGAGCTGGGGGCCGGAGAACAGTGAACGCACCGGCCCCCAGCTCCTCCTCCCAGTCCCTCCCCGCTATTTTCTATTAATTGTACACATTTTATAACTAGTCTGTACTGGAGCGGCAATGGGGGGGGGGGGGGGGGGGGTCTGTGGATGGCACTGTTATGGGGGGGGTGGGGGTCTGTGGATGGCACTGTTATGGGGTGGGTAGGTAATATGATTTATTAAATTCATGAAAAAGAATTATTAATAAAATCATTAAAAAATAAGTATTTTAAAAGTATTTGGGCAAAAAGGCAGTTTCGGTTTCGGTCAAGGGACATCCTGAATTTTCAGTTTCGGACCAGAATTTTCATTTCGGTACACCCCTAAATTAATATTGCATACAGGACTGGTGGCAACATCTTTAAGAGGTGTTGGTCTTTACTGGCGTTACTTTTAAGCACACCAAAATAGGTTAGATCTCTCCTGACTGTACCAAATGATGTCCATACATCCACACATTCTCTCTTGGCTTCTGCCTGAAGCTCACTTAACCATGCAGTTACATCCTGATCCATACCCAACCGTGAATTTACATATTCAACAATGTTATGGATAAACTGTTCCGGGCTAGATAGACTACCTCCTGTAACTTCACCAGAACCCGCTTCACTACTGGCTGCGTTAATTTTTGCTACCAATAATTAGTACACAGATAGATGAACAATCGGGTTAGCCAAGAAAATTATGAAACATTTAACTATTTGCACAAATAATTAATAAATTAACAATCTCAGCAGTGCCTCCAATTTTTGTCAGGAATATAAAGCAAATGCTTTATATAAGAAAGGATCAAAGTAAAAAATTTCAAAGGGAATTGATCCTAGAGGTGGACATATAAAACACCTCAAAAAGTATTTGTCGTTAATTTAATTATATTGTGCAATCCGTAAAACATGGTACAAGCGTCTATGCAAAAATATACATAATTTTCAATAACTTAAAATACAATCAAAGCTTAATGAATGTTAAACTCAATAATATGCAATAACACATAGTTACAGACGTGGACAAAATTGTTGGTACCCTTTGGTCAATGAAAGAAAAAGTCACAATGGTCACAGAAATAACTTTAATCTGACAAAAGTAATAATAAATTAAAATTCTATAAATGTTAACCAATGAAAGTCAGACATTGTTTTTCAACCATGCTTCAACAGAATTATGTAAAAAAATAAACTCATGAAACAGGCATGGACAAAAATGATGGTACCCCTAACTTAATATTTTGTTGCGCAACCTTTTGAGGCAATCACTGCAATCAAACGCTTCCTGTAACTGTCAATGAGACATCTGCACCTCTCAGCAGGTATTTTGGCCCACTCCTCATGAGCAAACTGCTCCAGTTGTGTCCGGTTTGAAGGGTGCCTTTTCCAGACTGCATGTTTCAGCTCCTTCCAAAGATGCTCAATAGGATTGAGGTCAGGGCTCATAGAAGGCCACTTTAGAATAGTCCAATTTTTTCCTCTTAGCCATTCTTGGGTGTTTTTAGCGGTGTGTTTTGGGTCATTGTCCTGTTGCAAGACCCATGACCTGCGACTGAGACCAAGCTTTCTGACACTGGCTAGTACATTTCTCTCTAGAATTCCTTGATAGTCTTGAGATTTCATTGTACCCTGCACAGATTCAAGACACCCTGTGCCAGACGCAGCAAAGCAGCCCCAGAACATAACAGAGCCTCCTCCATGTTTCACAGTAGGGACAGTGTTCTTTTCTTGATATGCTTCATTTTTTCGTCTGTGAACATACAGCTGATGTGCCTTGGCAAAAACTTCGATTTTTGTCTCATCTGTCCACAGGACATTCTCCCAGAAGCTTTGTGGCTTGTCAACATGTAGTTTGGCATATTCCAGTCTTGCTTTTTTATGATTCGTTTTCAACAATGGTGTCCTCCTTGGTCGTCTCCCATGTAGTCCACTTTGGCTCAAACAACGACGGATGGTGCGATCTGACACTGATGTTCCTTGAGCATGAAGTTCACCTTGAATCTCTTTAGAAGTCTTTCTAGGCTCTTTTGTTACCATTCGGATTATCCGTCTCTTAGATTTGTCATCAATTTTCCTCCTGCGGCCACGTCCAGGGAGGTTGGCTACAGTCCCATGGATCTTAAACTTATGAATAATATGTGCAACTGTACTCACAGGAACATCTAGTTGCTTGGAGATGGTCTTATAGCCTTTACCTTTAACATGCTTGTCTATAATTTTCTTTCTGATCTCTTGAGACAGCTCTTTCCTTTGCTTCCTCTGGTCCATGTCGAGTGTGGTACACACCATATCACCAAACAACACAGTGATTACCTGGAGCCATATATATAGGCCCAATGTCTGATTACAAGGTTGTAGACACCTGTGATGCTAATTAGTGGACACACCTTGAATTAACATGTCCCTTTGGTCACATTATGTTCTGTGTTTTCTAGGGGTACCATCATTTTTGTCCATGCCTGTTTCATGAGTTTATTTTTTTACATAATTCTGTTGAAGCATGGTTGAAAAACAATGTCTGACTTTCATTGGTTAACATTTATAGAATTTTAATTTATTATTACTTTTGTCAGATTAAAGTTATTTCTGTGACCATTGTGACTTTTTCTTTCATTGACCAAAGGGTACCAACAATTTTGTCCACGTCTGTATATGTAGTGCCCTAAATTCGCCACTAGATGGCTTTAACACCTCTACCAGCGTTCCATATCACCTCTCAAACATAAAAATCTAATACAAGCGTCCCGACGACAATTATGAAATATTCTAATAAACTTAATATTGACTAAGTAGATATGAACCCTTGCTCTGCTGAAACTATGATCAATCTCGGATATGGGGTAGTATTGTTTCACAATTTATAAATTATCAGGTCAGATATTGGCTATGGAATTGATTATTCCAATTAGAGAGTTTCTCCAATATCAATATTAGATCTTTTATTCAGTAATATGCATCTTTACTGAATAGTGATAATATTGATGTAGCACTTTTAACATTATACATCCGCACTAACGCGGGAGTTATTAAATATTAAGCCAAATTATTCAATCAATACTACACATAATAAAGTTATACGTCTCCCGAGAATGCAAATGATATGCAGAGTCTATGGGATGTCAGCTTTCAAGTCTGTTTTAAGGGCTTTTCCTCCTGGGGTGTCTCTCCCCTCTCTTTGTTATTTTTTTCTTTATTTCTCTGTGTTCTCTGCATGAACCTATTTTAGCCTACTTTGAAATACATACACAATGGTGAATATATCACAATATGGCCTTTTATACAGTATTTCAAATCCACTATAATTATGATATTTAGATATAAATGTTATACACCTATGAAAAAACACTGCAGAGTGTCACAGAGTGTCATCAGCAGGTTGCAACAGAGAGACTTGAAGAGTCACAGAAAGGCAGAGACGTCCTTTGGCCACATCCCACACTGATGACCGCTTCATTGTGAATAATGCCCTGTTGAACCGGTTGATGAATGCCACACATCTCCAGGCACATTTCAGGGAGGTGAGAGGCACCCAAATGTAATGTCAGACTATTCAAAACCATTTACATCAGCATGGTCTGCGTGCTAGATGACCTGCAAGGGTACCTGACTACACAACCAGGCACAGGCGTCAACGCTTTTCGTGAGCCAGGGAGCATCTATGCTGGATGAGGGACCAGTGGGCCTCGGTGCTGTTTACTGATGAGAGTCGATCCATGCTGAGCTGAAATTATGGCCCGCAACGATGTTGGAGACTTCAAGGAGAGAGCTATGCATCAGCCACTGTTGACACCAGATGAACATTTGGTGGTGGTGGTGTAAATGTGTGGGCAGGTGTGTCTAGTCAATACAAAACTGCCCTACACTTTGTAAATTGTACAGTGACAAGCCCATACTACTTGAATAACATTATTAATACAGTAATTTTGCCTCTGCATTAACAACACAGGCCTATTTTCATCTTCATGGATGACATTGTGCCAGCTCATTCAGGTCGCATCATTAGGAAGTGGCTGCTGGAGACTGGGGTACCTCAAATTGAGTGGCCTGCACTTTCTCCAGACCCCATTGAATCCCATTGAAAACCTATGGGATCAGCTGAGTCATGGTGTATTGTAGAGGCTCTTTAATCTGTACCCCAGAACCTCAATGACCTGAGGAACGCCCTTCAAGAAGAGTGGGATGCCATGCCTCAGCAGACAATAGGTCGACTTGTGAACAGCAGGAGACGTCGTTGTTAAGCTGTAATTGATGCTTAAGGCCACATGACAAGTTATTGAGACACTGACATTTTTGTGGGGGTATACCCGCTATTGGTGTTGTCTTTTGTTTGAATAGATTGTTTGAGATGAGGAAATCACCATTTCTGCTTCTATTTAAATGCCCTATTTTCATGATCTAATATCACTGTAGCGGGAACTTTTTAAGTTTTACATAAATTTCACCAGAAAGCCAAATATCGCTAATGTTTTGTGAGTTAACTTTTTGTTAGTAGAGTATATAGTGTGGTGTATTGTAGTAATAATGTGTGGTGATATAATATAGTAGTGGTATACTGTAGTAATATATGATGTGTGGTGGTATACTGTGGTAATATATGATGTGTGGTGGTATACTGTGGTAATATATGATGTGTGGATAATGGTGTACAACATTGTATGTTTCTTGTATGTGTCAAGTATGCCGTCTGGTGTTATACTGGAATAGCGTACAATATTGTCTGGTATGTTTAGCTCTGCACGATTTGAATGTGTATTGATTCTTTGTGCCATTCATAAAGTATGGCAATGTATTGTGCTAACATACTAGTATTAGTAATAATATTAGCATTATGCATGTAAATATGTGTGTTGACATGTTTTACTAGTTTATGCGTGTATGTACAGGCCATGATGCCTAATTCATGTTTATGACATTAGAGGGTTTTGGCTATTGCTAGACATGGACACACATGTGACATGTGATATGGAGCTGTGTTTTGTACTGCCATGTAATCAGAACTGGTATGTATAGACGCAGACTACTCATCTATCACGTACACAGTAATTCTTCCCGCTGTTTCTGGTGCAGCACATGTGTCTCTGAGGCCTTCTCTGTCCTGGAGCCCGTGCAGAGCAGCAGATGAAAAGAAATGTCAAATAAGCCCGTGCTGCTAATCTGTGACCTTCAGCCAATTACCTCTATTACTTACATAGATAAACAGCATAAGCTGGGGTAACTGGCCAGCCGCTCGGGTAGAGCTCTGGAAGCCTGTGCTGGTGTGACAGACGGCTGAGACTGGGCAAGGGTGAATTCTCCCAGTTCACTGTATGGTATAGCAGGCAATGTTTTCTTATTACTCTGATTGTTGTGTCTGCAATGCAGAGAAAACCTGCTCCGGCTTACTGTATACATGGACATTCTGGGCTGGTATATTCCTTGTACACAATACCGCAAAGTTATTGCATTCAGACATTTTAGGCCTGTGCTATTTTGGAGCTTTATATATATATTTATTACACGTTTCTATTTCCAATATACAGGACATCAAGTAGAACACTACGATATTGTATCCAGTGCGGAAAATCTAGCAAATCTGTTAGGATGGCTGTGTATGGTTCAGATTTATGTGCAGAAAATCCATATCAAAGCCACACACAAAAGCCACACTATTTATTGCGTTTTCTTTTTTTGTGTTTTTATGTGGGGTTTTTTGTGCAGTTTTGATGCAGATATTCCGCAGATCTCACCCTTCCATTGAAAAGGGTGAAATCCGCACAACACAACTGCTGCAGATCCCTAAATCCACACGGCAGGTCAATTTACACACTGAAGAAAAAAGCAAAGTGTACATGAAATTTGTTTTATCTCACACACTTTGCTGGTTCTGTATTATGCCGCGTTTTTTCTGCGCAAAAATCGGCACAGAAAATACACATGTAATGCGCACCGCATGCAGCCACTTTTAGACCAGGGACTCTCGTGACTGAAAATTTAGTGGAAACGCACAAAAAATGCAACAGAACCGCATGTGTTACATGGCGTTTTTGGCTGCGGATCGACCAGAGAAATCCGCTGGAAAAATTTACATGCTGCGGATTTCAAAACCGCAATACCACAGTTGTTCTGCTGTGTTTCTTTATGCAGCATGTGGATGAGAATTCAGAAATTCTCCTCCACTTTGCTGGTACTGTACAACGCTGCAGATTTTCTAAACTAAAAAGTGCAACGGCAAATCCGCAGCCACCCCTTCATTCACTTCTATGGGGTTTACGGAAATAGCCAAGCAGGCTATTTTCGGTAGTCCCATATAAGTGAATGGAGGGCGGCCGCACATGCAGTCTCCATTCTAAGTATAGTTGCGAAATGTCCAAGATGGGAATACCTGTTCAAAGCGTACCTGAGTTTTAAAAAAAAGTTTGCATAATGGTTGTGGTTTCTTTGTACAATCATAATTGTGAAGGAAGTGTTGTTTTTTTGGGCTTCTTTAATGTGTCTTGAAACCTATTATTCCCTGTTTTATTGCACAGCTAGATGCATTTCACTGAGAATCAGGAGGCGTTTCCCTTCTGTTGAATCTGCCAGTTCTGTATACAGTGACCTCACTTCCCTTACTTTCTACTATGTTTGTTTTCTTCTAGGAAGCTTTGAAAGCTGTTAAGTTGGGTGAGATCAGACTTACAGACACAGGAGCTCTTCAGAAGCAGTGCCTTTATCAGGCTCAGGAGCTCAGCTAGGTTTGACGCGCCCCCATTTTCTGTGAACCATCTTCTGAGTCTGTTTTCAGGGATGAATCTTGCCTGATAACAACGTATGCCTCATTAACACGTCAGTGTTCTGGTCAGTGATTTCCATCAGTGATTGTGAGCCGAAACCAGGTGTGGCTCCAAACACAGAGGTGTAATTGACTGGGTTCAGCAGGATCGCTGTTCCCTGTCATTGAGACCGGGTGTCATCCATGGCTCTCATTCATGTAAATGATTGAGAGAGGGGAGCAAGCCAGTGGCAGACACCTTTGGCATTGGCTTATCTATCTATGAAGAACAGGCTTGGGCATGTTAAAAAACCAACTGCCTGATCCTCCTCTCCCCTGATACCTGCTGCCTTGATGTAGCCCAAAGGGGCTTATACACATTAGATGGTCATCTGATCCTAAAATCGGTGTGTGTCCAGCTGACATTGCTCTAATGAGTATATTCAGCTTAAGGCCTCATACACACAACCGTATTTTTAGTCGACATCTGATCTGCATTTATTGTGGATCGCACACACCCCCATTCAAAAATGCAGACAGCACACAGCCCGTTTTGCAGACAAGAATAGGCATTTCTACAATGGACCACAAAATGGGTACAGTCGTGTGCAGGAGGCCTAAGGGTGAGAGAAGGAAAAAGCTGCAAGTGACATCAGGAACAGTTAGGCCTCGTGGCCGTATTGCGGACCTCATTTGCGGATCTGCAATACACGGGCACCGTTCCGTGGCATTCCGCATCACTGATGCGGACCCATTCACCTGAATGGGTCCTCAAATCCGGAGATGCGGAACGGAAGCAGGGAACAGAACCCCTGTAATTATGCAACGGGATTCGTCCAGTAATTCCGTTCCGCAAAAAGATGTCCTATCTTTTTGCAGAACGGACGGATCGCGGACCCATTAAAGTGAATGGGTCCGCAATCCGCTGCAGCTGCCCCACGGTTGGTGTTCGTGCATTGCGGCCCGCAGCAGGGCCATGGGGCACACACGTTCGTGTGCAAGAGGCCTTATTGTTACAGAACAGAAAAAAAGTTATGGCTCTCAAAAACACATGTAATAACAAAAAAGGAATAAAAGGGCCTGGTTAGGAAGGGTGGTAAATGGTCCAGTCTTGAGCTTGTTCAAGAGGAAACCTTTACACAACCACCTTTTGTATATTTAAGGGGCATGATCAAAAATGTGAATATTGCTAAAGAGTTAATAATTTTGATGGGATAGGTTTTCTTGCTTTTCTTAGGAATAATGGAAGTATTGTTAATACTACAAGAAATGCATTAATATTGTAAGATACTCAAATTTAAGAGTCAAAATTTGCATCAGTTTTTTCCTAATGGCACGCAGGGGGTAATATACGATATTTAGCACTACTCGCTAGGGCTGCAACGAGTACTCGATTAAATCGAGTAATCTGATACAAAAATATCCTCGAGGATTCGTTTGTGTCACGTGACAACGGAGCAGGAGTGAAGCGCTAGCTATTACTCCCGCTCCGTGGTCTACCGCTGGCCCGGTGGCGCCCCTGCTGGAAACGTAAGTTGGTGACACCGAGGGGGTGGGGGCGCAACTAAGGCCGGGCGCCCGGAGTGCACAGCATCATAGCAACCAATGACACTGTGCACTCCGGGTGTCAGGAGGAGGGCAGGCTAGGCTTTTACGGACCTTGTGTCCATGGTTTAACTGAAGTGTGGCCCGGCCTTAGGGGAGAGATGGCACAAGGGGAGCAGAGACTATGACACAAGGGGGAGAGAGACGATAGCACAAGGGTGAGGGAGAGCTGATGGCACTGGGTGGGGGAGAGCTGATGGCACTGGGGTGAGGGAGAGCTGATGGCACTAGGGTGGGGGAGAGCTGATGGCACTAGGGTGGGGGAGAGCTGATGGCACTGGGGTGAGGGAGAGCTGATGGCGCTAGGGTGGGGGAGAGCTGATGGCACTGGGGTGGGGGAGAGCTGAAGGCATTGGGGGAGTGGAGCTGATGGCACTAGGGTGGGGGAGAGCTGATGGCACTGGGGTGGGGGAGAGCTGATGACACTGGGGGTATTGGAGTTGATGGCACTGGGTGGAACTGATGCACTTGGGCTGATTGCACAGGGGGTAACGAAGGGTGTTTCGGGGACTGTTGGCAGGGGGTCTGATATGTTTTTATAAAGGAAAACAGTCTATTAATTCATTTTTTCTTATTAGAGTACTGGATTAATCGTAAAAATAATTGGTAGAATACTCGATTACTGAAATAATCGTTAGCTGCAGCCCTGCTACTCACTAGTCATTCTAGACTTGTTTCTGCTCCCTCAGTTGTCACATAATTATAGGTTCTCGTCACATCTTTGTTGTGGCTTTCATTTATAATGGAGACCATGCAGCAGTGCCAGATCTGTCATACGACGGATACCATCAGCACCTAATGGATCCCTTTGACTGTTATTTATTCTGTCAAATGTGATGGAAACTGTCACTGGCTGTTTGTAAACCACTACTCAAAAAGTGGAGCCTGTCATTAACAAATTTCTATTTTCTCCATAAAAAAATGGTTTGATGCACATTGAAGTACATAGGGAAAAAACTGCAACTTAGGCTGCTTTCACACTAGCGTTCGGGTTTCCGTTCGTGAGCTCCGTTTGAAGGAGCTCACGAGCGGACCCGAACGCAGCCGTCCAGCCCTGATGCAGTCTGAATGGAGGCGGATCCGCTCAGACTGCATCAGTCTGGCGGCGTTCAGCCTCCGCTCCGCTCGCCTCCGCACGGACAGGCGGACAGCTGAACGCTGCTTGCAGCGTTCGGGTGTCCGCCTGGCCGTGCAGAGGCGTGCGGATCCGTCCAGACTTACAATGTAAGTCAATGGGGACGGATCCGTTTGAAGATGCCACAATGTGGCTCAATCTTCAAGCGGATCCGTCCCCCATTGACTTTACATTGAAAGTCTGGACGGATCCGTCCCAGGCTATTTTCACACTTAGCTTTTTTTAAGCTAATATAATGCAGACGGATCCGTTCTGAACGGAGCCTCCGTCTGCATTATTATGGGCGGATCCGTTCAGAACGGATCCGCCCGAACGCTAGTGTGAAAGTAGCCTAAGACATATAGACAGCGAGTCACCGAAGGGTTATGACCTGCAACACAAAATCCATCAGGTCTGTATTCTTTTGCGACTGTCACATGATTGACATTCATTAGATGCAGCGTCAGATGACTCTGTATGGCGCGACAGATGTCACCATGTATCCCTAGGCTAAGGCCTTAGGGCTCATGCACATGACCGTATTTTATTTCAGTGTCCATTACGTTTTTTTTGCCGACCATAGGTTGAACCATTAATTTTAATGGGTCCACCAAAAAATGTAAGTTACTCCGTGTGCATTCTGCTTCTGTATGTCCATTCCGCAAAAAAATAGAACATGTCCTATTATTGTCCGCATTACGGACAAGGATCGGACTGTTCTATTAGCGGACAGCTGTTCCATTCTGCAAAATAAGAAATGAACGCAGATGTCATCCATATTTTCTGCAGATCCGTGTTTTGCAGACCGCAAAATACATACGGTCATGTGCATGAGCCCTCATTCACAGTCAGTCTTTGGTCAGTGATTTCCATCAGTGATTGTGAGCCAAAACCATGTGCAGGTCAAAAGCAGAAAACAGGAGCAAATCTCTCCAAAATACCTTACCTCTGTGTAAGCTCCACTCCTGGTTTTGTCTCTCAATCACTGGTAGAAATTACTGACCATACACTGACATGTGAATAGTCTGGCATGAGCACATTGAAACAGCCCATTTAAGGCCTTTCACACGAGCGTGACGGATTGGCTCCGGATGTGTTCAGGGTGCGTTCAGTGAAACCTGCACCATTTTCCAAGCAAGTTCAGTCAGTTTTGTCTGCAATTGCTTTGTTGTTGTTCAGTTTTTTCTGTGTTGGTGCAATGCGTTTTGATTAGGGATGAGCGAACTCGAACTGTATAGTTCGGGTTCGTACCGAATTTTGGGGTGTCCGTGACACGGACCCGAACCCGGACATTTTCGTAAAAGTCCGGGTTCGGGTTCGGTGTTCGTCGCTTTCTTCGCGCTTTTGTGACGCTTTCTTGGCGCTTTTTGAAAGGCTGCAAAGCAGCCAATCAACAAGCGTCATACTACTTGCCCCAAGAGGCCATCACAGCCATGCCTACTATTGGCATGGCTGTGATTGGCCAGAGCACCATGTGACCCAGCCTCTATTTAAGCTGGAGTCACATAGCGCCGCCCGTCACTCTGCTCTGATTAGCGTAGGGAGAGGTTGCGGCTGCGACAGTAGGGCGAGATTAGGCAGATTAACTCCTCCAAAGGACTTGATTAACTGATCGATCTGCAGCTGTGGATCATTGAGCTGCTGATCCTCAATTGCTCACTGTTTTTAGGCTGCACAGACCGTTTGTCAGTCTCATTTTTCTGGGGTGATCGGCGGCCATTTTGTGTCTTGTGGTGCGCCAGCACAAGCTGCGACCAAGTGCATTTAACCCTCAATGGTGTGGTTGTTTTTTGGCTAAAGCCTACATCAGGGTGAAGCTGTCACACCAAGTGCATTTAACCAGCAATAGTCTGTTCATTTTTTGGCCATATACAAAATCAGGGGCAAGCTGCGCCTGTCACCAAGTGCATTTAACCCTCAATGGTGTGGTTGTTTTTTGGCTAAAGCCTACATCAGGGTGAAGCTGTCACACCAAGTGCATTTAACCAGCAATAGTCTGTTCATTTTTTGGCCATATACAAAATCAGGGGCAAGCTGCGCCTGTCACCAAGTGCATTTAACCCTCAATGGTGTGGTTGTTTTTTGGCTAAAGCCTACATCAGGGTGAAGCTGTCACACCAAGTGCATTTAACCAGCAATAGTCTGTTCATTTTTTGGCCATATACAAAATCAGGGGCAAGCTGCGCCTGTCACCAAGTGCATTTAACCCTCAATGGTGTGGTTGTTTTTTGGCTAAAGCCTACATCAGGGTGAAGCTGTCACACCAAGTGCATTTAACCAGCAATAGTCTGTTCATTTTTTGGCCATATCCCAGTCTAATTCTGTCACTAAATCCATACCGGTCACCCAGCGCCTAAATACTAGGCCTCAAATTTATATCCAGCTAAATCTGTCCCTAGTGCTGTAGCTGGGCGAGTTATTTAGTGTCCGTTCAAGCACATTTCTTGTTCTGGGTTGAAATACAATTCCCAATTTAGCAATTTCATAATTTAGTGGTTCCTGCTATATCAGAGCTCTTTGAAATCTATCCCAAAAAGGGTATATAATATTGAAGGTGCACATAGGGTCATTCAGAGTAACTTCACACACACCCGCTACTGTGTATTTCCAAGTCTAATTCTGTCACTAAATCCATACCGGTGACCCAGCGCCTAAATACTAGGCCTCAAATTTAATTCCCTCTAAATCTCTCGTTACCCACCGCTGTACTGTTGTTGCTGGGCAAGATATTTAGTGTCCGTCAAAGCACATTTTTTGTTCTGGGTTGAAGTACAATTCCCAATTTAGCAATTTCATAATTTAGTGGTTTCTGCTATATCAGAGCTATTTGAAATCTATCCCAAAAAGGGTATATAATATTGAAGGTGCACATAGGGTCATTCAGAATAACTTCACACACACCCGCTACTGTGTATTTCCAAGTCTAATTCTGTCACTAAACCCATACCTGTCACCCAGCGCCTAAATACTAGGCCTCAAATTTAAATCCCTCTAAATCTCTCGTTACCGTTGTCCTGTTGTAGCTGGGAAAGTTATTTAGTGCCCGTCAAAGCACATTTTTTGTTCTGGGTTGAAGTACAATTCCCAATTTAGCAATTTCATAATTTAGTGGTTCCTGCTATATCAGAGCTATTTGAAATCTATCCCAAAAAGGGTATATAATATTGAAGGTGCACATAGGGTCATTCAGAATAACTTCACACACACGCTTCTGTGCATTTCCAAGTCTAATTCTGTCACTAAATCCATACCGGTGACCCAGCGCCTAAATACTAGGCCTCAAATTTAATTCCCTCTAAATCTCTCGTTACCCACCGCTGTACTGTTGTTGCTGGGCAAGATATTTAGTGTCCGTCAAAGCACATTTTTTGTTCTGGGTTGAAGTACAATTCCCAATTTAGCAATTTCATAATTTAGTGGTTTCTGCTATATCAGAGCTATTTGAAATCTATCCCTAAAAGGGTATATAATATTGAAGGTGCACATAGGGTCATTCAGAATAACTTCACACACACCCGCTACTGTGTATTTCCAAGTCTAATTCTGTCACTAAATCCATACCGGTGACCCAGCGCCTAAATACTAGGCCTCAAATTTAATTCCCTCTAAATCTCTCGTTACCCACCGGTGTACTGTTGTTGCTGGGCAAGATATTTAGTGTCCGTCAAAGCACATTTTTTGTTCTGGGTTGAAGTACAATTCCCAATTTAGCAATTTCATAATTTAGTGGTTTCTGCTATATCAGAGCTATTTGAAATCTATCCCTAAAAGGGTATATAATATTGAAGGTGCACATAGGGTCATTCAGAATAACTTCACACACACCCGCTACTGTGTATTTCCAAGTCTAATTCTGGCACTAAACCCATACCTGTCACCCAGCGCCTAAATACTAGGCCTCAAATTTAAATCCCTCTAAATCTCTCGTTACCGTTGTCCTGTTGTAGCTGGGAAAGTTATTTAGTGCCCGTCAAAGCACATTTTTTGTTCTGGGTTGAAGTACAATTCCCAATTTAGCAATTTCATAATTTAGTGGTTCCTGCTATATCAGAGCTATTTGAAATCTATCCCAAAAAGGGTATATAATATTGAAGGTGCACATTGGGTCATTCAGAATAACTTCACACACACGCTTCTGTGCATTTCCAAGTCTAATTCTGTCACTAAATCCATACCGGTGACCCAGCGCCTAAATACTAGGCCTCAAATTTAATTCCCTCTAAATCTCTCGTTACCCACCGCTGTACTGTTGTTGCTGGGCAAGATATTTAGTGTCCGTCAAAGCACATTTTTTGTTCTGGGTTGAAGTACAATTCCCAATTTAGCAATTTCATAATTTAGTGGTTTCTGCTATATCAGAGCTATTTGAAATCTATCCCTAAAAGGGTATATAATATTGAAGGTGCACATAGGGTCATTCAGAATAACTTCACACACACCCGCTACTGTGTATTTCCAAGTCTAATTCTGTCACTAAATCCATACCGGTGACCCAGCGCCTAAATACTAGGCCTCAAATTTAATTCCCTCTAAATCTCTCGTTACCCACCGCTGTACTGTTGTTGCTGGGCAAGATATTTAGTGTCCGTCAAAGCACATTTTTTGTTCTGGGTTGAAGTACAATTCCCAATTTAGCAATTTCATAATTTAGTGGTTTCTGCTATATCAGAGCTATTTGAAATCTATCCCTAAAAGGGTATATAATATTCAAGGTGCACATTGGGTCATTCAGAATAACTTCACACACACCCGCTACTGTGTATTTCCAAGTCTAATTCTGTCACTAAACCCATACCTGTCACCCAGCGCCTAAATACTAGGCCTCAAATTTATATCCAGCTAAATCTGTCCTTAGTGCTGTAGCTGGGCGAGTTATTTAGTGTCCGTTCAAGCACATTTCTTGTTCTGGGTTGAAATACAATTCCCAATTTAGCAATTTCATAATTTAGTGGTTTCTGCTATATCAGAGCTATTTGAAATCTATCCCTAAAAGGGTATATAATATTCAAGGTGCACATTGGGTCATTCAGAATAACTTCACACACACCCGCTACTGTGTATTTCCAAGTCTAATTCTGTTACTAAACCCATACCTGTCACCCAGCGCCTAAATACTAGGCCTCAAATTCATATCCAGCTAAATCTGTCGTTAGTGCTGTAGCTGGGCGAGTTATTTAGTGTCCGTTCAAGCACATTTCTTGTTCTGGGTTGAAATACAATTCCCAATTTAGCAATTTCATAATTTAGTGGTTTCTGCTATATCAGAGCTATTTGAAATCTATCCCTAAAAGGGTATATAATATTCAAGGTGCACATAGGGTCATTCAGAATAACTTCACACACACGCTACTGTGCATTTCCAAGTCTAATTCTGTCACTAAATCCATACCGGTCACCCAGCGCCTAAATACTAGGCCTCAAACGCAGCCGCCTGTCTACAGCCAATGTGGACAAGCTGACGTTCATAAAAATGAACCAGGCATGGATCCCACAGGATCTGTCCGTCCCTTGTCCAGATTAGACATTAACTACCTCCCCTTAACCATATATTATTGGACTCCAGGGCACTTCCTCATTCAATCCTATTTTTATTTTCATTTTACCATTATATTGCGAGGCTACCCAAAGTTGAATGAACCTCTCCTCTGTCTGGGTGCCGGGGCCTAAATATATGCCAATGGACTGTTCCAATGTTGGGTGATGTGAAGCCTGATTCTCTGCTATGACATGCAGACTGATTCTCTGCTGACATGAAGCCAGATCCTCTGTTACGGGACCTCTCTCCTCTGCCTGTGTGCTGGGCCTAAATTTATGAAAATGGACTCTTACAGTGGTGGGTGACGTGAAGCCTGATTCTCTGCTATGATATGAAGACTGATTCTCTGCTGACATGAAGCCAGATTGTCTGTTACGGGACCTCTCTCCTCTGCCTGGGTGCTGGGCCTAAATATATGCCAATGGACTGTTGCAGTGGTGGCTGACGTGAAGCCTCATTCTCTGCTATGACATGCAGACTGATTCTCTGCTGACATGAAGCCAGATTGTCTGTTACGGGACCTCTCTCCTCTGCCTGGGTGCTGGGTAGTGTTGAGCGCGAATATTCGAAAAGCAAATTTTTTTCGCGAATATCGCAACTTCGCGATTTCGCGAATATTTCGAATATAGTGCTATATATTCGTAAAAACGAATATTCGTTTTTTGTTTTTTCCCCCCCCCACAAAATTACAGTACACATATAATTGATTGTTTCCCAAAGGTCCAACAGCTCAGATCTTACTCACATTGCCTAGAAAGTGATTGAGGCGCGAATCTTCGTAAGGCGATTTTATTAGCGCACATGCGAATATCGGCACGTCCCAGAACAGAGGCAAAGGGCTTTGCATTCATACATTAGTGAATTGAGTTGCGAATCTTCGTAAGGCGATTTTATTAGCGCACATGCGAATATCGGCACGTCCCAGAACAGAGGCAAAGGGCTTTGCATTCATACATTAGTGAATTGAGTTGCGAATCTTCGTAAGGCGATTTTATTAGCGCACATGCGAATATCGGCACGTCCCAGAACAGAGGCAAAGGGCTTTGCATTCATACATTAGTGAATTGAGTTGCGAATCTTCGTAAGGCGATTTTATTAGCGCACATGCGAATATCTACACTTGTCCCAGAACAGAGGCAAAGGGCTTTGCATTCATACATTAGTGATTGAATTGAGCTGCGAATCTTCGTAAGGCGATTTTATTAACGCAAATGCAAATATCTACACTTGTCCCCAGAACAGAGAGGCAAAGGCCTGTGCATTCATATAGTATAGCACCATATTCGCGAATACGTAGAACTTCGTAAAATTCGATTTACGAATATTCGTATTTTTTATTTTACTTTCCACCTTACAGATTACATTGATCTGTACTCTGTCAACTACTGTCATCACCCCCCACTGTATCTCGATTGATTCCCAAAAGTCTCACATTCCCTAGAAAGTGATTGAGTTGCGAATCTTCGTAAGGCGATTTTATTAGCGCACATGCGAATATCTACACTTGTCCCAGAACAGAGGCAAAGGGCTTTGCATTCATACATTAGTGATTGAATTGAGCTGCGAATCTTCGTAAGGCGATTTTATTAACGCAAATGCAAATATCTACACTTGTCCCCAGAACAGAGAGGCAAAGGCCTGTGCATTCATATAGTATAGCACCATATTCGCGAATACGTAGAACTTCGTAAAATTTGATTAACGAAAATTCGTATTTTTTATTTTACTTTCCACCTTACAGATTACATTGATCTGTACTCTGTCAACTACTGTCATCACCCCCCACTGTATCTCGATTGATTCCCAAAAGTCTCACATTCCCTAGAAAGTGATTGAGGTGCGAATCTTCGTAAGGCGATTTTATTAGCGCACATGCGAATATCTACACTTGTCCCAGAACAGAGGCAAAGGGCATTGCATTCATACATTAGTGATTGAATTGAGTTGCGAATCTTCGTAAGGCGATTTCATTAGCGCACATGTGAATTTTGCATAGCATATGTATTATGCGATGCGAAAATTCGAATTATCGCATATGCGAAATAATAACGAATTTGAATAATCGCGAATATTTTACGAATATTCTTTCGAATATTCACAAAATTTCGCGAATTCGAATATGGGACATGCCGCTCAACACTAGTGCTGGGCCTAAATTTATGACAATGGACTGTTGCAGTGGTGGGTGACGTGAAGCCTGATTCTCTGCTATGACATGCAGACTGATTCTCTGCTGACATGAAGCCAGATTGTCTGTTACGGGACCTCTCTCCTCTGCCTGGGTGCTGGGCCTAAATATATGCCAATGGACTGTTGCAGTGGTGGCTGACGTGAAGCCTCATTCTCTGCTATGACATGCAGACTAATTCTCTGCTGACATGAAGACAGATTCTCTGTTACGGGACCTCTCTCCTCTGCCTGGGTGCCGGGGCCTAAATATCTGAGAATGGACTGTTCCAGTGGTGGGTGACGGGAAGCCAGATTCTCTGCTATGGAACCTCTCTCCAATTGATTTTGGTTAATTTTTATTTATTTAATTTTTATTTTTATTCATTTCCCTATCCACATTTGTTTGCAGGGGATTTACCTACATGTTGCTGCCTTTTGCAGCCCTCTAGCTCTTTCCTGGGCTGTTTTACAGCCTTTTTAGTGCCGAAAAGTTCGGGTCCCCATTGACTTCAATGGGGTTCGGGTTCGGGACGAAGTTCGGATCGGGTTCGGATCCCGAACCCGAACATTTCCGGGATGTTCGGCCGAACTTCTCGAACCCGAACATCCAGGTGTTCGCTCAACTCTAGTTTTGATGCTTTTTTCATGTGTGTGATAAAAAACTGAAGGTTTACAAACAATATCTTCTAGAAACCATCAGTGAAAAATGGATCGCATCCGCACTTGCTTCCGGGTGCAATGTGTTTTTCACTGAAGCCCCCCAGGGCTGCGTGAAAAACGCAGACTATAGAACATGTTGCGTTTAAAGTGTAAAGCTTGTCGTACACTTTAGAAAGAGGTCATCAGAGCACTGTTGTGTGAACAGCAGTCTCTCCAGTACACATGCATGCTCAGCTTGACCAAGCTTGTATGTATATGAGCAGGGCTGCCATCAGAAATTTTGGGGCCCCTTACACAGCTCAAGGCCTGGGCCCCCCCTCCTACCCCGCCCCTTTAAAATCCGTCCTGACTCCACCTCCCCTCCACCCCCAAGGACCTACCCCCAATTTCATTATTTTTTTACTACTACAAAGACAGTAAAAAGTGATAATCAGTGATTTCAGTAAGGAATTAATTTTTGACCAAATAATATGAAGCCTGCTACCACGACAAGGTAGACTCTTTTAAGCAGGACCCTACACTAACACTAACTACACTACCTGTTCTAATCTGCCCTAGCAATCTTCCCCTGGCACATTTAAGAAAAAACACCTTAAAAGCACAAGGTTTACTGTTACAGTGTTATGGGGGGGATCTGTGGATGACTTACTGTTATGGGGG
The DNA here is from genome assembly GCF_014858855.1 of Bufo gargarizans. Taxonomy (NCBI): domain Eukaryota; kingdom Metazoa; phylum Chordata; class Amphibia; order Anura; family Bufonidae; genus Bufo; species Bufo gargarizans. Next base: position 177,460,775 of record NC_058081.1, read on the forward strand.
GAATCTGTGGAGGACTTACTGTTATGGGGGGAATCTGTGGAGGACTTACTGTTATGGGGGGAATCTGTGGAGGACTTACTGTTATGGGGGGAATCTGTGGAGGACTTACTGTTATGGGGGGAATCTGTGGAGGACTTACTGTTATGGGGGGAATCTGTGGAGGACTTACTGTTATGGGGGGAATCTGTGGAGGACTTGCTGTTATGGGGGGAATCTGTGGATGATGCACTGTTATGGGGGATCTGTGGATGACGAACACTGTTAAGGGGGATCTGTGGATGGAACACTGTTATGGGGGATCTGTGGATGACACACTGTTATGGGGGATCTGTGGATGACGAACACTGTTATGGGGATCTGTGGATGACACACTGTTATGGGGATCTGTGGATGACGAACACTGTTATGGGGATCTGTGGATGACGAACACTGTTATGGGGATCTGTGGATGACACACTGTTATGGGGATCTGTGGATGACACACTGTTATGGGGATCTGTGGATGACGAACACTGTTATGGGGGATCTGTGGATTACACTTTTATGGGGGATCTGTGGATGACACTCAACCACTCTCAAACCCAACTGGTCAAACTTGTTAAATGGATCCCAAACACAATATGCACAATAACACACCCCCACCCCCTCCAACACTTAATTAACCCCTTCATGGCCTAAACATTTTTTTCAAAGCAGAACACAAAGCTAAATAGGGCTGGGTGGGCTGGCAAGGGAGGGGTTAATAACAATAAGTGATGGAGGATCCTGACCCTGTGGGATAATCCAGAAAACAGCTTTGCATTTTACCCCCGAGCAAAGACCACACAACATAGAGCTGCCGAGCCAAGTAGACAACATAAGGATCAATATGAAAATAAATAATTTGGAGCCTTTGAAATCGCTCGGCACAGTATGCGGCACAGGCGACTGTCACACTGCCGTTTCTGGGTCCGCCTGTGAGATCTGTTTCAGGGATCTCACAAGGGCCCCAAACACATCAGTTTTGTCCCAATGCATTCAGAATGGATAAGGATCCGTTCAGAATGCATCCGTTTGGCTCCGTTCCGCCTCCATTCCGCTCTGGAGGCGGACACCAAAACGCTGCTTGCAGTCGGATCTTTAGATTCTTTTCACCTGTGACTCATTTGATTCTTAGACTCCCTGTACTGTGTGTGACTCAGACTCAGAGCTGCTAGTGCTTGTCTTGCCTGAGCTCTGATTGGTTGGTGGGCGGGAGGGGAGGGGCTGGCAGAAGCAGCTTCCACTCTAGGATCAGATTACGCTCCTCCCGAGCCCCTCCCCTCCCTGCTGCCAGCGGCTCTGCTATTGTGTGCTGGGTCAGACTGAGCTGTTTCACTCAGATCGGCTCAGTCAGGTGAATCGACTCCTCCGCTTCAGTGAACTGAATCCATTCAAATGAATGATTCGTTTATGAACCGGACATCACTAGCAAGGAATAATCAATTGCCCCCCTTTAGCGATGCTATAAAGTTCAACTCAAGTCACTGACAAATGGGAGGGGAAGAAAAAAATAAAAATAAAATTTTTTTCTTTTTTTTTTTTTATTGGAACTGCCCAGGCCCCCCCCCAGGGTCTGGGCCCCTTACTGGGGTATTGGCTGTACCCCCCTGATGGCGGCCCTGTATATGAGTGAGAGAGGGGAGAAAGCCAGTGGCAGACACCTTTGGCATTGACTTATCTCCCCAAGAAGAACAGGCTTGGGCATGTTAAAAAACCAACTGCCTGATCCTCCTCTCCCCTGACATCTGCTGCCTTGATGTAGCCCAAAGGGCCTTATACACATTAAGTGGCCATCTGGTCCTAAAATCGGCGTGTGTCCAGCTGACATTACTTTATTGAGTATCATACACACAACCATATTCTTGGTCCACAACCGATCTGCATTTATTGCAGATCGCACACGTATCCTTTCATTTCAATTTGTCCGCAAAAAATGCAGACAGCACACCATGTGCTGTCCGCATCCGTATGTCCATTCCATAGCTCTGCAGAGAAGACAGAACATGTCCTATTCTTGTCCGTTTTGCAGACAAGGATAGGCATTGGTACAATGGATCCACAAAAGAAACCCGGATGCAATACAGATGCCAAACGGACATCGCCCGTATTTTTTGAGGATCCGTGTTTTGTGGACCGTAAAACACATACGGCTGTGAAGCTTCTCATTTATCCAGGTCATGGTATATATTTGTAAAGAATAAATCAAGGCAACTGGACGTACTGTAGATTTCTTGAAAACGTTTCACTCGTTCTTCCAACGAGCTTTCTCAATTCTGAGTGACTGTACAAAAATTCTGGGAATAAATATGTAACTGAATCCACATCTGGTAATTATACCCAGCATTGGGTCAAAGGTGTTGATTCCATTATCCTAATTGGAGTCAGTAGGTGATAAAGACTTCCCAGAAAAAGGTGTCAAGACAGCATTGTAAGTGGCAGACAATAGATGGACAACATTGTGTACGCAGTCCAGTGCAATAAGGAATGCTCAGAACTGTATATCGGCGAAACAAAACAACAACTACATCAGCGTATGGCTCAGCATAGAAGACCCAAAACCTCTGGTCAAGATTTAGCCGTGTACTTACATCTAAAAGGAACAGGTCACACCTTTGAAGACAGTCAAGTACATGTTTTGGATAAGGAGGCCGATTGGTACAAACGAGGCGTGAAGGAGGCCATCTACGTAAAAATGGAGAAGCCAAGCTTGAATAGAGGTGGGGAGGTTAGACATCTATTGTCTGCCACATACAATGCTGTCTTGACACCTTTTTCTGGGAAGTCTTTATCACCTACTGACTCCAATTAGGATAATGGAATCAACACCTTTGACCCAATGCTGGGTATAATTACCAGATTAGGATTCAGTTACATATTTATTCCCAGAATTTTTGTACTGTCACTCAGAATTGAGAAAGCTCGTTAGAAGAACGAGTGAAACGTTTTCAAGAAATCTACAGTACGTCCAGTTGCCTTGATTTATTCTTTACAGATGTAAAACACATACGGTCATGTGAATGTAGCGTTATAGAATATGTCCTATTCTTACCCGTTTTGCAGACAAGAATAACTAGCATGTGATGCTACATTCCCCTGCAGTATCGCCAATGGCAGCTTGGCTGAGGGGGGAGCAGTAACAGTTCAACGTACTGTATGTTCAGACTAGCATTATACTCCCATTTTGAAATTAATCCATAAGGGTGCAGTTCCTTCACCTGGGTTTTTTGCATTTGTATTTTTCCTGTATTTGTTTCTGGTGTTTACCGTATTAAATAAGATATATAGTACATGACAACCTCTTTCTAAGAAGCTAGAACCAGCCCTGTACCTCACATGGATCCAGAGATCTCCCCATTCACTGCTCCAATTACTCTGCTAGATTTGTTTCTAGCTGGCAGTGGAGGGGTGTGTCCTTTTTCAGGAGACATGTCACAGCTGTCACAGCTGCTAACAGTAGATAGGGCTGGTGGTAGTTGAAGGATGGAACTAAGCAAGTGCGTCAACTTCAACAAGGGGGACAGGGAAATAAGGTGAAGAATAAACAGCAGGTGGCGCTATACAGATACATTTTATTGAATAAGGCCTTCTGCACAGGAACTTTTTTTTCCGTTTACATTCCTTTTTTTGCGTTATGTATACGGAACCATTCATTTTAATGGATCCGCCCAAAAAACGGAAGGTACTCCATATGCCTTCCGTTTCCGTATTTCCGTTCAAACATAGAACATGTCCTATTATTGCCCGCAAATAACCATCTGTGGCTCCATTCAAGTCAATGGGTATGCAAAAAAACGGAATGTGTACGGAATGTATCCGTATGTTTTCCGTATTTGTTACATTTTTGCAGAACCATCTATTGAAAACTTTATGCCCAGCCCAATTTTTTTATGTACTTAATGTTTAAACATTATTGTATGTTTCCGTTTGCGATACGCAAAAAACAAATCACAAGCGGAAAAGCAAAACAGAACGGAAGCGGAAACACTACTGAAACAAAAAGTGGAAAAACGGATCAGTGAAAAACGGACTGCAAAATACTGAAAAAGGCCTCTTTCAAGCGGCCATATTGCTTTTTCTGTATTTTGCAGTCTGCAAAAAACAGATCCGCAAAAAATACGGATGACGTCCGTGTGCATTCCATTTTTTTGCATAACGAAACAGCTGGCCCCTTATAGAACAGTACTATCCTTGTCCGTTATGCGGACAATAATAGGACATGTTCTATCTTTGAACGGAAATACGGAAACGGAAGGTATATGGAGTATGAATGGTTCCGTATATGGACTGTAAAAAACAGAAGGTAAACGGGGAAAAAAAATTGTTTGCATGCAAGAGGCCAAAGCCATATGGTCGTGTGCAGGAGGCCTAAGGGTACTTTAACACTTGCGTTAAAGTTTTCCGGTATTAAGTTCCGTTACAGGGACTCAATACCGGAAAAAAACACTTCAGTTTTAGGCTACATGCACACGGCCTTATGTGTTTTGTGGTCCACAAATTACGGATCCATAAAAAAAAAAAAACGGATGACATCCGTATGCCATCCGTTTTATTTTGCATTGTAACAATGACTAAAACTGACAAGAATAGGACATGTTCTATTTTTTTGCAGCTTTTGCAGGGCCGTGGAACGGACATACTGATGCGGACAGACCACGGTATGCTGTCCGCATTTTTTGCGGACCCATTGAAATGAATGAGTCCACAAGAAAAACGGAACGGACACGAAAACAAACAACATTTGTGTATATGTACCCTTACTGAACATATTGCTGTCAAACAACACAAAGCCCATATCTCTAGCTGGTACCAAACCAGATACATGAGCAGTTAAAGCAGCCCCCCTCCCTGTCAGTGTAGAGGAGGAGAGAGAGCAGTTACAGAGCTGACAGGCTGCAGGGGAGAGAAAAAAACTGCAAAAATATATAGAAATGTGACATTACTATCATTGTAGTGACCCATATAATAAAATTATATAATTTTTACCACACAGTGAATGCCATAAAAAAATTCACAAAATAATGTAAAAATTGCTGTTTTTTAAATCTTTCCCCCTAAAAATTAAATAATAAAAGTTATTTAATAAACAATGTATACCCCAAAATGGATCCTAAAAAACTTACAACTAATCCCGCAAAATTAAAAAAAATTAGAAGAAAAAATTATAAAGTTATGATTGCTAGAACACAAAGGGGGAAAATATTTTCGGTTTTTAAGGCTAAAATTTATGTCACTTAAAAATGCAATATTGTCCCCTGAGTTGTGTGCCAACAAGATTTACTGCAGACACACATTAAAAATCTACAATAAAAAATGACATTTTTCGGAGGGTTTTTCCAATTTTAACGTGACTGTTAGAGGAGGTTAATGCACAGAGCTGTGTAGTTCGGCACCAGAAGTACTGCAGAACATAGAGGTGAATGCACTTGCGTGGCATGCTCTCCATTCACCTCTATGGGTGTTCCGAAAATAACTGTGGGGATTCCAAAGGCATTTTGGTCATTTTGACATGTAAAAGGGATAAATTGTTATATTTAATCCTATTCCAGGGTGGACTTTTAGACTTTTGGAACCTGGAGCCAAATTAATATGATTAGTAGCCAGACAAATTTCTGTACCTAGTCCTGTTATATCTGTAACTATGGACGACCCAGGTATGATGGACAAGTGCACTTTTTGCCTTAGTAATTTTGCCTGCAATAATATGAAGACATCCACTTTGTATACATAGGAAATAGTTACCTAAATCATAAGAAACTAGTAATAGGATAATATCCAATGTTTACCTGGACGAAGGTGCATTTTTATTTATAAAAGACTGGACGGTCCCATGAAAAGAGTATTCCTATCTCAGACATTGGTGGCATATTGCTGGGGTATGCCATCAGTGTCATATAGGTGAAAACCCCGCCTCTGCTCCTATCTCCAGAATGGGCCCCCCAAAGTGAAGTAGAGCACACCGCGCAAGTGCAGCGATCCTACATTCACCGCTATGGAAGTTTTGAAAATAGCTGGCTTAGCTATTTCTGCCAGTCCTATAGAGATGAATGGAGAGATGGCCAAGCACAAACGGTGTGCTCTCCGTTCACCACTATGAGACTTCCGAAAATAGGTGAGCACACTTGTTTGGCTATTTTTGGAACTTTAACAGGGAATGGAGAGCATGCCACACATGTGCAGTGTGCTCTACTTTGCCCAGTTCTAGTGATAGGACAGTGCTCCAGACAAAAAGACAAAAAAAAATAACCAGGAGCCATTTGTTCCTAAACTAAAAAATGTAGGAGCCAAATGAAATTTTTTAGTCGCCAAATTTAAAATGCATATAATTAAAAAAAGGACTTAACGGAGAAGATGAGACGCAGGTCACAGTAGTGAGCCAGCACTACATTCAGGGTGCTTTTCGGATGTGGCGATATGTAATATGTTAATTTTTTATTGTTTGTAAATTTTATATGTAAAATTGGGAAAGGGGGCAATTTAAACTTTTAGTATTTTGGTGTTTTTTAAACTTTTTTTTAAACTTTTATTTAATAACTATTTCCCCCCTTAGGGGCTATAACCTGGATCTTTTCATCCCTTGTCCTATTCACCCTAATAGAGCTGTATTAGGGTCCATTCACACGTCTGCAATTTTATTCCGCATTTTGCGGAATGGAATTGCGGACCCATTCATTTATATGGGGCAGCCGATCCGGAATTGCGGACCCGCACTTCTGGGTCCGCAATTCCGTTTCCGAAAAACATGCCCTATTGCGGACAAGATTAGGCATTTTCTATTAAGTGCCGGCCATGTGCGGTCTGCAAAATGCGGAACGCACATCACCGATGTCCGTGTTTTGCGGATCGGCGGATCCGCAAAACACACACGGACGTGTGAATGGACCCTTAGGGTGACTAGGATTTTACACTCTCCCTGTTTCCCTGTGCATAGTACACACAGCAGCAGGGAGCTTACCATGGCAGCCAGGGCTTCAGTAGCATCCTGTCTGCCATGGCAACCGATTGGATCCCCAGCAGTGTAATCTGCCACTGCCAGCAATGAAGGGGAGAGGACCCTGTGGCCACCATATAACCCTGTGGCCAATGCGCCACCAATGATACTAATAATGGGAGGGGGGGGCGGCAGGGCTTTGGGAGGGCGCACTGCACCACTCCACCAATGATACTAGTACTGCGCCACCAATAAATGTAATTAAAGAGGACCTTTCTTGGGTCCAAAGAATATGAACTAAGTAGCAGGCTACATAGAGCGGCGCCCAGCTGCGATTGGACAGCGCTGCTGTCAGGGAGAAGGAGAGACACTGGCGTCTCCTCCTCCTTGCTCTGAATATTGAAAATACCGGGGGCCACAGCGGGCGAATGGAGCGGCGCCAAGGAATAATAGTAAGTGCACTTAGATCCTTGGGTGCCGCTCTATGTAGCCTGCTGCATAGTTCATATTCTTTGGACCCATGAAAGGTCCTCTTTAACAAGTGTCGGCAGCGGTATCACAGACCAGGCACCCGGCCTCAATAACAGGGCATGCGATCTGCGGCAATTAACCCCTCAGATGTGGCACCTGAGGGGTTATTTTCCGCGTATGGCATGCCCTGTTATTGAGGCTGGGTCTGTGATACTGCTGCCTATACTTGTATTAATATGTTTTACTTTCATTGGTAGCGCAGTGGTCACAGCTCCTCCCCTCCTCCTCCCTGCTATCTCCCCATTGGTGGCGGCTGCATCACAGTGGGGAGGGAGGGACTCCCTCCTTCTCCACTGTGCTAGTGAAGAGAATGTGGTGCGTGCCATGTTCTTTAACTGATAGTAGGCTGCGCAGCAGCGCGGCGGTCAAGTCGCAAATGGCGACAAGACTAAAAAGGCGCATTGGCGACTGTTTTGGTCGCCATCTGGAGCCCTGTAGGAGCTGGTCCCAGAGGTGGGACCTGCACCTATCTGACATTGATTGCGTAGCCTAGTGATATGTCATCAATGTCTGAGATGGGCGTACCCCTTTAAGAAATGTCTGTTTTTTTTGACAACTCATTTTCAAATGTCTTTTTAGATCAAGTTGAAAGGTACTGAATGATCAGAATCATTTTAGCAGTTTTTCCCATGTGGTCTTTTAACGGACCTAACGTTTTTATTTGCTGGACTACAAAAATTGTTATATTTTTCCTAACACCACCTTGGGGTACCATATTTTTATAGTAAGATTTTTTAACTTGTAATAGTGGTAAATTGTGCAGAAAATAAAACAAAAAGCAAAAAGATATATATATTTTTTTGATTTATAGTTATTTATTTTTGTACATTTGGAAAATTACATTGAAATAAGAGTGAGTTTTCAATTTTGTTTCAGCCATTGTGAACAAGACAACTGTGGCACCAATTTTGTAGTTTAATTTTATTTACATTATCTGTTTGTTTTTTTTAACTTTTTTTTGTATGTGTATATTTTTTTCCACACATTATGTCCCCCACAAATGATCTCAAACCTTTTATTTGACAAACTTTATACTTTATATACTTTTTTTTATTTGTTAGTATTTCACTGTAGTGTCAGCATTCATACGAAGTTTCAAGTGAAGGTGAGGCCATGCTGGGGGAAAGAGCAGGTTGCACCCAGTGATCTTGCGATAGAGATATTGGTAGAGACAGCCGTTAAGCCGAGACAGCAATGTGTAAGCTGCTGTAGAGAAGACAGAAGCAGGTACCGGCCACTTCTGTCTTTTTTTTTGTGTCCACCTGTGTCTCTTGACAGTAACAGAATTGACCTGCTCATTCTAGATTGGAGGAGTAGGAGTTTTAAACTAAAGGTGGATTTACACTGCCCGATAATCCTGTGAACACTTGCTCCCGACAATTTGCCTTTGTAAATGTACCGCTGATCACCCGATGAACGAGCAAAACGCTCGTTCATTGGGTGATCCTGTCGGTCGTGCAGGCACCTAGATTATCGTTTCTGGGCAGCAGATTGTGCGGTCTAAACAGCGGCCTGGTGCCCAGAAACAATTATTCTGTATGGGGGTGAGCTATGTAAAGACAGCGGTCTCCTTCACTGAACGAGCAGCTGACTGCTGTACATTGCAGCATGTAAAATTGCTTGGGTTTGAAGCCATGGGTCATTATCAGGCTAACATGTAGGTGCACCTAACAAGCTCTACTGCCCCCTGTTTTCATAGATTTTCATGTTGTCTTATTGGTAGTTCTTCCACTTGCATGGTCTGCCATATCTTTTGTCTATTTGACATTTTTACACCACTTTTTTTATGCGTTTCTTGTTATTTTATCTTATCTTATTATATTGGTAGAACAAGTTATTACTAATATTAGTTGTGTGACCCTTCCTTATTTTATGCCCTACCTAACGTTCATGCCCTTTATTAGTATCCTATACCCTGCTGGTACTGGCATTTTTTAAAACTTGAATGAACATAAATGGATGGCCTCTCCTTAGAGTAGGCAATAATCCTATGCTTGTTAGTGGCCTAGCCACACTAATTGGAAGAACGCCCCTCCATTCTTTCTCCAGTCACCAGGCTGTACATTCAGCTGAGGCTGTGCCTGGCCTGGTGGTCCAGAATTGTATGAAGTCTCATGCCACCTCTGTTAGCTAAATACCAGGTTTTAGAACTAGGTCCAGTGGAGACACTGACGGACTATAAGATTCATTATTGAAATACATGGGAGGCTTGGGAGTGAGTGCTGAGCTACAGTATTTTCTCTTGTAAGGTGAAAGCATGAACATTACAACCCCTACAGGGAATCATAATTCGGTTCTGACAAGATCTGGTCTTGGTCTCTTGTCTGGTGGACATATCCTCTTATATTAAATGATCCAAGCTCTTCATGTTATCTGGTGTGTTGTCAATGATGTACTTGAAGCCACTTAGAAAGACGTTTTGGTAAAAAGTCCCTATGTATATAGAGTTCTATATCAGCTTGCCTCTCATATACCTCTAGTGAAATGCCGACAGCACAGTTCTAGTTACGGAACATAATATCCCAGGAAGAACATAAACCGCTCCCCTTTTAGTCTACCTCTGTCAAACTAACGTAATTAACATTTGACAGGTTGCAGATAGAAATATACAGGCTCGGAGAGGCAATGTATATTGAGCTCTTTTTTTCTGCGAGATGTACTTTTTTTTAGACCTAGTGGGGCCAGTTTGGTATTGATTCCGTGTCCATCATCAGCTTCCAATTCCTAAGACAAACTCCCAACTGGGTTGTCTCAGATTTTACAAAGGAACCTTCTGTAGTATTGTGGCATGTGTGTGAGTTGTAAGCTTATTAAAAAAAAGAAATCCGTACTCACTTTTTAGCCTTTAACTTGTAAGTCTATAAAGTTTTTACATGAGTATTTTTTATATGTAAGGGGCTGTTCATATCTTTTTTATTTTCTATTGAGTGTATATATTTGAATATATTGACATGTATTGCCTGATGTACGCATAGACTAGTTGGGAAAACATAATTCAAACGGGTGTACTTTCAACTTTTATTATTTCAATACCTTTTTTTTTATAAGGACAGTATAGCCTAGCATAATACGCTATTCTGTCCTGCAAAAAAGTATAAAAAAGTATGTTTTTTTTTTTAGTGTAATCAATGAGAGACGCATGGAAACGTAAGACATTATGGGGCACATTTATTAAGACCGGCATTTTAGACACTGGTCTTAATAAAGCCCTGCGCTGGCGGGGAGTCCGTTATCAAGAGGTCTATTCAGACGTCCGTAGGTGTTTTGTGGATCCGCAAAACACGTACACCAGCAATGGCACTATAATAGAAAATGCCTTTTCTTGTCCACAGTTGTGGACAAGAATAGGACATGTTCTATTTTTTTCGGGAACGGGATTGCAGATCCGGAAATGTATGGGTCCGTTCCGGCCCCATTGAAAATGAATGGGTCCGCACCCGTTCCACAAAATTGCAGAACGGATTCGGACCCAAATTTCAGACGTCTGAATGGACCCTAACATTGGCGTATCCAGCGCCAGTTCTAAATGAAAGACAGCTTCCTAGTAAAACAGGCGTAGAAAATGGTAAATGAGACGGCCCGTCTCCTTCCCCACCACACGCACAATTTCAGACCTGGCATGAGCGTGGAGAAGTCTCAGATAGTGGCACAAATAACCGTACTGTTGCCACCTGTGTCTGAGATACGCCTAATATAGGCAAATTTCAGAATAATAAATGGCCCCTTATATTTCTACTCATTAAACGTATGCTTTTTTTTTTTCAGATGATGCCTTCAAATCTGTATTAAAAACTAGAAAGATTTCACCAAAAAATGGGAAACATTAAAAAAAAAGTGGGCACAAAAGTATTGAAACGTATGTGCATCCGTTAAACCTATATGTTTAAAAAACAAACGGAAGGACAACCATAAAATTGGATATGTTTGTATGCTTTTTTCATGTATGGTTATGTATACGTTAAATGTACTTTAAAAACAGGAAGTGAACAACCCCTTAAATACTTTCAGGTAATACTTCCATTACTTTGGTCAGTGGCTACACTGTGCTGTGAAATATTAACTAGTTTTACTACCTTTTAGATCACCTATCAGGACATTTTTACAGGGTTAATTGTCATGAGAAATGTCCCTCACTATATTAATAGAGTCAAACCCAGTTGAGAGGTATAAAATGAATCCACGCATGCAACCCACCACCGAAATGGTTAATAAAACAGAACATTTTCTAAACTACAAAAATTGCTACAGGTTATATTGGAGGATTTGGAGGCAATTGGCCTGTCTAGTGTTTGGGAACGTGAAATGTCCAGCTCTGTGTACTTGTATCATATGCTTTAGCTTTTGTCATATTGTTCATCACTTGTTTAAAATGAGTTCTCCTTTGTCTTTTGGTAAATATACTCTAAAATAAAATGTCAGTAAAGATACTGACCCTCATCCCTTCTCTCCTTGCTTGGTTTGTGGTAATCTTCCGAATTCAGGGGCAGAAGTGCAGAGACCACGTCCTCCAGCAGTTCTTGGGGCTTCGGTGCATTGTACACATCTATCTATCAAACGGCTAAAGCTTGCTTGTGGCAGGGTGGAACAGTTTTGCCCTTACATTGTATGCTCACTAGAAAATGTTATCATAGCTGAAAATGAAAGTTGCTCAATGCAATTAAAGAACTGGAATTAGAAACATGTGGGAATAGAAGTATTAAGCTTCCTTGGCACGACTTTGATAAAATGTAGACAACCAGTGATAATTACAGGATGGAAATATCCCATTCAGGTTATTAGAGTACAACATAAATGCAGACTTTTCATTCCTTTAGTTAAGCCTACAGTATGTCTAGCTCTGGTGATGATTACTGCTGGGTTTTATGTACTTCCAATCACCCCCCCCCCCCCAAAAAAAGCCACCTTGCTTTAGACAGCCCCAGTGATCAGCTGGTTTTGCCCACGGTAGTAGTCACTTTTCTTGATTTCCATCTACTGCTTTCTCTAAACAGTCAAAAGCAAAAGGTACTGTACATTTAAAAATGGGAGACATTGTATTGAAAATTGCTTAAAAAAGCTTGTCTTTATTAGGCCCCGTTCTCCTCCGGATTCTGCCACGGTTTTTCAGAGTGAATGCTGTGGACCTCCTCCATTGAATGGGGCTAGACACACCCGCTGTGGTTTACAGCAGCGACCTTCCAGGCACTGCGCCAAGAAAGGACGTGTATTTAATTGGCACGGTAGTGGCTATACATCGTGGCTGCATGAACTGCAACCCAGCCCCCCATTGAAGAAATGAGAGGCGGAATTTTTGGTGTGGGAGCTGTGCCAAATTCCGCTTGCAAAAGCCTCCATGTGAATGGGGCCTTAGACTTAGCAGGAAGACCACCAACTGGAAAAGAAAATGGACTCTTCTTGATCATTTTGATGCAAGAGTCTGATCTTGTAAAAATTCTACATGCATTTCTCCAGTCCCTTTATTACTCCAGCCACATATAAATTCTATGGACATGCATTACAGTTTGGAAAAGTGCACAGATACTCTGCTCCATATCAGCGTGCTGTGTATTCACTGTGCAGTATCAATATTTCAGGATGATTTGACTAATCCATGTCACCGTTGACATGTTAGGCCTCGTATTCATACTAATGATGAGAAAGTCATTGTTTTGCATTTCATTACAACATTAATTTGCAGAAAAAAATCATCTGTCATTGCTTTCATTAAGTACTGTCTATCCCTTCTGCTTCCAGTAGACATTCTCGTGTCATAAATCTGCTTACACTAAGTGATACTGTACTCTGCCTACCGCTAGGGAAGTGTACTAAGCTGTTAATGTGTCAGGCTTAACCCCTTACTGTCTAGTTAAGACTCTTGGACATATTTAAAGGGCTTGTCCCGGAATGATTTAAAACCTATCCTAGATGTGCGCAGAGCTTGCTGAGCTGCCTTGGGGTATGAGGGAGAGGGCACTTGCATATACAACATATTGATGAGATTTCCTGTCAGGCTGCTCAGCCATGATGGCATATGATAGGTAGGACCACATCATTACCATCTATTGTAGAGCAGTGTAAATCACCCCCTCACCTTTCTAGGCGGCTCTATAGGTGAGGGCAACCAGTCCTGCTCACATTCTAAGACACTGAGAAGGAGTTTGAATGGAGTGGTGGTAATGCATGCACATGCAAGCCGAGAAATGGGGTGTGAAACAGAGGACAGGTGTGCCAGGTTACACCGTACAAATGCTAAGAACTAGGGAATTCCAGGCTGCTCTGGACCGTTTGCTTTCTCAAGGCTGCAAATAATGGCAGACGTAGATCCTTATGAAAAATCAGAGGGTTACAAAGACTTATGAGGTTTTACAGAAACTATCCTTGCACTGTACAAATTGTCTGGCAGTTCCTGACATTATTATTCAACTGTTGTATTGTGGGGTTTAAAATTATATAATATATTAATTTGGTTAACAGTCTGTCCTAAGCATACAAATAGATTTAAAGGGGTTATTCGATCCTTTAAACACCCCCCTGGGTCCTCATACTGAATATGCTTACCTGGTTCCCGACTTCTGCGTCCCTCCGGATCCCTGCACGGCCGCCGCTGCATCTTCCTGTCGTGCAGATTACAACATCCAGCATTGGGTGGTGCAGTCAATAGAAGGCCACCTTGGTGATCTGCCACCTTGCATCACGTGTGATGTCACCTGTGACACTAGGGGAGCAAGGCCGTCGCGGCCTGCTATTGGCTGCACCCCCAATGCCGGATGCTGTGACCTGCACAACGCGGAGAAGCAGCGGCGGTCATTCAGGGATCCGGAGGGACGCAGGCATTGAAGACCAGGTAAATATGTTCAGTAAGGCTCCATTGACACGTCCGTATAATGGGTCCGCGGACCCATTCATTCTCTCTGGGGACGGAATGGATGCGGAGAGCACACTATGTGCTCTCCGCATCCGCATTTACAGAGCGTGCCCCCGATCTTCCAGTCTGCAGCTCCGGAAAAAATAGAACATGTCCTATTCTTGTCCGCAATTGCGTACAAGAATAGTCAGTTCTATGGGGGTGCCGGCCAGGTGTATTTCGGATTCGCAATACACTACGGACGTGTAAATGGTCCCTAATAGTTATCTTATACATCTTTGTGAAGTGTCACTTTATGTTACATGTAAGTGTACATGAATAACACTTTGGTATTGCAAGCTGGATCACACTAGAAAGTGATGTCAATAGGTTGTCAAGCCATTCAAAATCTAGTCCGCAGTAGTCTAATGAATACCTCCATGGTGCAACAAATTGTTAGGAAAACCATCACCATTCAAAACAATACATTTTGTATTGCAGGGTCACCCCATCGTCGGAGAACCCCAATGCAGCCGCTTCCAGTACTAGTCAAGGAAAGCCATCTCTACGGAGAATAAAGGGAAGAATCCACAGAAGCAAAAGCCTCGATAGCGTGGACCTCTGTGAATTCAATGTAAGTGTTCAGAATCTTCCCGTTTTATTTTTAATGATTCTGTGTATTGTAGAAAAGGAGGCTCTTGTGCTTTGCTTCCTCATTGCCACTATTACCCTATCAAAATAGCAAAGTAATGCACCTACACAATTCTATACAATGGTGGTCAAATAGGATAAATGCTTAGTGATTCTATCTATCTTCTTTCTTTCTCATATCTATCTATCTATCTATCTATCTATCTATCTATCTATGTCTTAAATTAAAAAATTCCACAGCACTTCCACGGCGTAAAAAAGTAGAAAAGGCTTTATTCACCAGACCCGCAACGTTTCGATCTGCTTTCTGGGATCTTTCTCAAGCAGATCGAAACGTCGCGGGTCTGGTGAATAAAGCTTTTTCTACTTTTTTACGCCGTGGAAGTGCTGTGGAATTTTTTCATTTAATTTTCATTGGAGGTGGATCGCCCCCACAGCCACTGGCACTCCGACTGCACCTACAGACAGCTGTGCTGCCCACACCTTTCTACCATTATTTATCTATGTCTTAGCAATATCTTAGCGATATTCCATCAGTGTTGGACAACCCATTTAAACTCAACTTTCCAGTTACTGCACTTCTTTGTAATAGAAAATACATACACCTCACAGGCATAGGCGGAGTATCACATTAGGTCCTGGCGGATAAAGTCTTCAGTTGATATGGGCGCCATTTGATGCCATTCATTGATTTTAGAAGCTATGTACCAGTTATAGCCCTGCATTTCTTCAATGCGTCAGCAAGACAATGTAACATAGTCTCCTGTCTTTCAAGGTGGTTTTTCTAGGACTTTCTTTAAAAAAAAACACTTCAAGAACCTATATGTGTCTGCCAAATAAAACTGAGACTAAATTAAAGAGTAATTCCACTGAATACAAAAATCTGAGTAAGAAGGTGGTTCCGATCCCACCAGGATGGGAGATTGGGATACTTCTAGTAGTATAAATGGATATAGAAGCTGTGATCTATCATTAGTAGATATGTTTAAGAATATAATTATATTGTCATTTATATACAGATCTGTTACTTGTTACACTGGTGTTCAACAGCAATATTGTATGGCATTTTGCACTTACATCTGGTTTCATCATGTAGCTTTTAGGCTAGGTCTACACGACGACATTTGTCGCGCGACAAAAAGTCGCGCGACAGATAGGGCGCAACAGTTGTCGCGCGACATTTTGTTGCACTAATGTCGCGCGACAATTTTTATAATGGCAGTCTATGGTGTCGCACTGCAACATGCGACATGTTGCGACTGCGACGCGACAGTCGCAGAAAAATCCATCTTGAATGGATTTTCTGCAACTGTCGCGTCGCAGTCGCAGCATGTCGCATGTTGCAGTGCGACACCATAGACTGCCATTATAAAAATTGTCGCGCGACATTGGTGCAACAAAATGTCGCGCGACAAATGTCGTCATGTGGACCTAGCCTTAGGTTCAGGTAGAATAAGTGTTAAGTATGATCATTTATGCACTGTATATGATATACGTATTGTTATATGATCATATGCAATTGATATAACCTGCTCTATACAGAGCATTCATTCTGACTTTCAGTGATATTATTGTATTTTTACATATAGAATATTCCTAATAGTTTTGCGGGTATAATTGTGTGTTTCCTTTTTTCCTTTGTACGTGCTCAGTAAAGCACAGTTCACCTTTCCTGAAAAGGGGCAAAGGAATCCTGAGAACAGATTAGCATCGATCAATGTGGCATTTCCATGAATGTAACACTCTGAATGGAATGGTGGGCTATAAAAAAAAGAATAAAGG
This sequence comes from Bufo gargarizans, assembly GCF_014858855.1. Classification (NCBI taxonomy): domain Eukaryota; kingdom Metazoa; phylum Chordata; class Amphibia; order Anura; family Bufonidae; genus Bufo; species Bufo gargarizans. The sequence continues at coordinate 177,477,511 of NC_058081.1, forward strand.
TCACTGGCTATGGAAACCCAAGACTATTGGATGATAAAAATTAAAATTGGGCCTTGTGTAAGCTACAGGTGGTGGCAGGAGCGCTGAAAGGTTTTTAACTTACCATTGGGTTTTGTGTGACTTCCCTTATTGTATGGTTAAGTTGATGAGATTTTCTGGGAGTTCACTACTGATGAACTATCCTCAGGATAGGTCATCAGTGTCATCACATTGCGGGTCTCACACTCAGCACCCCTGCCAATTAGCTTTTTTGAAGAGGCTGCACCACTCCAATGAGTGCTGTGGCCTCCTCACGGCATAGTGGCTGTACTTGGTATTGCAGCCCAGGCCCATCCACTTGAATGGAACTGAGCTGCAAGTAGGACATGTGACCAATGGACATGACAACACTGGTCTTGGAAGAGGCATCTGATTGGTGAGGGTGTTGGGAGACCTCCACCGATCAGATATTGATGACCTATCTTGAGGATAAGTCGTCAGTACAGATAACCTCTGAAAGATGCATTGTTCATATGCAAGTCCAAGGTTTAGTTTTCAATTTTAGATTTACAGCTTGCCCTTGTACATTTTTATATTTTATTTATTTAGTTTGAAGTACAGTAGGAGGTACGTAAGATTCCAGCATCCCCCCTGGCTAAAATGAAGGTCATCACATTTGACAGCTGACACCATGTAAGGTTCCAGCTTAATATCTCATTTGCCACCAATGGCTTTCATTACAGAATAAATAAAATCTTAGACATATGGCTAAAGGCTGGAGGAAATGCAAGCATATGCTGTACATAATTTGGATTATTTTGAGTATCAGCCAAAGATTAATTACATTTAACTCGTTTGGTTGAATGTCTGGTTGGCTGCAGCATTGTGGGCTCCATGATTTCTTTACCTCAGGCCACTGCTGATTTCTTGCATTTTCCGTGCCAGGAACGCTTTTGAGAGTGATTGGTGAGATGCTCCCGGTCTTGTTGGTTTTGCTGCCCAGGTGCTTATTCGTGTCTCAGCTAATTAGCAAATGGATGTCATAGACTTGTTGAAACTGCATTGAGGGTTCCTGCCAGTCTTGTGACTGATTTGGTACCAGGGTAGCAGATCTATATATCAAAAGAAATATTTAATTATTCGTACTAGTATGTGATGGCTTTTAAAGCTTTATACCCAATGTCCAGCAGCATTTTACAGCCTGAAAAAATATAATCACATTGTAAAAGCATTTTCTAAAACAATATGATGAGAAGAATGGGGTCCTGCTTGTTAGAATGTATAAACTGAATTTACTTGCAGCAAATTTTTGGCAGAATTTTCCATTCATTTGAATGGTGCTTGCAGAAATTCAAATGCTTTCCAAAGCAAAACATCACCTCTTGGATGAACGGAATTTTTTTTCAGCCATGTAATTTCCGGTATCAAATTTGAATGAGGTTTATAATACAAGGGTTGGAAGTGACTGAAGTGAAGTCATTGACTGTGATCTGAGTAAGCACAGATATAGAGTGAACAGGTTTAAAGGGGGAGAGTTATCAAAGACCGTTTTTTCACACCAGTCTTTAAGATTTCCTGTGACACCAGAGGATGCACCTAATTTGTGACGAGGCACACATCTCATCATAAATTAGGCGCACGCTCCGAAAGTGTGTTTTCCATAATGAATTAATTGGCATCTCAAAGCTGCCGTGGACTTCTATCTTCATTTGCACCAGAAAACTGGCTCAAATGAAGGTAAATTTGTCGAGCCCGCACCCTCTCCTGCCTTTGCCATGTCCCCTTTGGATTTGCATCATAAAAGTGGCTTGTGGGGAATGATGAATTCCCCTCAAAGTGTATTGCCTAGAAGATTATCGAAGAGGTCTGAAATTGTACTGGAACTGTAGCTCACATCAGTAATGAATTTTAAGATTAAAGTAATGTGATAAGCGCCTCTGAAACATGTCTTCAGAATATGCTTGAAAGAGTAAAAATAGGTTTGCTGTGCCAAAGCAGAGCAATAGCAAGGGAGAATGTAAAGATTCTAATAAAGTAGAATGTTAAAGGGAATGTGTCATCAGGAAATGATCTATTGTTTAAAGGGCTTCTGTCACCCCACTAAACTCATTTTTTTTTTTGGGTACTTATAATCCCTATACTGCGATATATCTATACATTATGTTATTAATCATTTTTGTTCTGTAGATAAGGCAAAAAACATACTTTTATAATATGCTAATTACCTGTCTACCAGCAAGTAGGGCGTCTACTTGCTGGTAGCAGCCGCAAAAAAACGCCCCCTCCTCCTGTCGATTGACAGGGCAAGCCGCGATCTTCTCCTCCGGCTGGCCCTGTCTGCATTTCAAAAATCGTGCGCCTGTCGTGATTCGGCGCAGGCGCTCTGAGAGAAGGAGGCTCGCCTCCTCAGCACTCCGTCAGTGCGCCTGCGCCGATGACGTCACCGAAAGAGAAGACGTCATCAGCGCAGACGGGAGTGCTGAGGAGGCGAGCCTCCGTCTCTCAGAGCTCCTGCGCCGAATCACGACAGGCGCGTGATTTTTGAAATGCAGACAGGGCCAGCCGGAGGAGGAGATCGCGGCTGGCCCTGTCAATCAACAGGAGGAGGGGGCGTTTTTTTGCGGCTGCTACCAGCAAGTAGATGCCCTTGCTGGCCCTGTCAATCAACAGGAGGAGAAGGCGTTTTTTTTGCGGCTGCTACCAGCAAGTAGACGCCCTACTTGCTGGTAGACAGATAATTAGCATATTATAAAAGTACGTTTTCTTGCCTTATCTACAGAACGAAAATGATTAATAACATAATGTACAGATATATCGCAGTATAGGGATTATAAGTACCCAAAAAAATAAAAAATAGTTTAGTGGGGCGACAGAAGCCCTTTAAATCACATTTTTATGTTTTATAATATTTTTTAAGAATTTTTGATATTATTTTTTCATTTTCATAAATCATAAAATCCTGAAGTTTATGCACTGGCCACTAAGCTAAACTACGCACCACTTCTTGCTGTGTACAGATCACTTTACTGCAGTTACCTGCTTATCTGTCATTCTTATCCTGCCTGTAATGATATCACCTCTGTGTATAGATAAGACGGGATCCACCATTCCTAACAGGTGATTGTCAAATCCTATCTATTCTTCCCTTGTACAATGACCTCTGCACAGGTCACAGAGCAGGCCTAGAAGACTCTCCCATAAAAGTCAACAAGGTCCTATTCATCGTGTTTATGGCCTATGTGGCTGCCATAAAGCAAATTTTTTAATGCTTTAGAAATGCTGTTAAGAACAGCTCAGGCAAGATGGTCGCCCCCATAATCATGTTCAGGAATAAAATTATTAAATCTGCAATCAGATAATAAAATCCAATTAGAAAAAAAGGAGATGTGTTGTTATCTGGTTTTAACTGGCAGATAACATTTTTTGTGATGCATTTCCTTTAACCCCTTAAGGACCGGGCTCATTTTCACCTTAAGGACCGGGCCATTTTTTGCAAATCTGACCAGTGTCACTTTAAGTGCTCATAACCATTTAAACGCTTTGACTTACCCAGGCCGTTCTGAGATTGTTTTTTCGTCACATATTGTACTTCATGACACTGCTAAAATTGGGTCAAAAAAGTTATTTTTTTTGCATAAAAAAATACATTTTTTACCAAAAATTTTGAAAAATTAGCAAATTTCAAAGTTTCAGTTTCTCTACTTCTGTAATACATAGTAATACCCCCAAAAATTGTGATGACTTTACATTCCCCATATGTCTACTTCATGTTTGTAGCATTTTGGGAATGATATTTTATTTTTTGGGGATGTTACAAGGCTTAGAAGTTTAGAAGCAAATTTTGAAATTTTTGAGAAATCTTCAAAATCCCACTTTTTATGGACCAGTTCAGGTTTGAAGTCATATTGTGAGGCTTAGATAATAGAAACCTCCCAAAAATGACCCCATTCTAGAAACTACACCCCTCAAGGTATTCAAAACTGTTTTTTCAAACTTTATTAACCCTTTAGGTGTTCCACAAGAGTTAATGGCAGATGGAGAAACAATTTTGAAATTTCTATTTTTTGGAAAATTTTCCAATATAATAAATTTTTTCCAGGAGTAAAATAAGGGTTAACTGCCAAACAACACTCAAAATGGGTTGCCCTGATTCTGTAGTTTGCAAAAACACCCCATATGTGGTCGTAAACTACTGTTTGGCCGAACGGTAGCACATAGAAGGAGGGGAACACCATATGGGTTTTGGAAGGCAGATTTTGCAGGACTGGTTTTGTTTATACCATGTCCCATTTGAAGCCCCCTGTTGCACCCCTAGAATAGAAATTTCAAAAAAGTGACTCCATCTAAGAAAGTACACCCCTCAAGGTATTCAAAACTGGGTTTACAAACTTTGTTAACCCTTTAGGTGTTCCACAAGAGTTAATGGCAGATGGAGAAACAATTATGAAATTTCAATTTTTTGGAAAATTTTCCAATATAATCAATTTTTTCTAGGAGTAAAACAAGGGTTAACTGCCAAACAACACTCAAAATGGGTTGCCCTGATTCTGTAGTTTGCAAAAACACCCCATATGTGGTCGTAAACTACTGTTTGGCCGAACGGTAGCACATAGAAGGAGGGGAACACCATATGGGTTTTGGAAGGCAGATTTTGCAGGACTGGTTTTGTTTATACCATGTCCCATTTGAAGCCCCCTGTTGCACCCCTAGAATAGAAATTTCAAAAAAGTGACTCCATCTAAGAAAGTACACCCCTCAAGGTATTCAAAACTGGGTTTACAAACTTTGTTAACCCTTTAGGTGTTCCACAAGAGTTAATGGCAGATGGAGAAACAATTATGAAATTTCAATTTTTTGGAAAATTTTCCAATATAATCAATTTTTTCTAGGAGTAAAACAAGGGTTAACTGCCAAACAACACTCAAAATGGGTTGCCCTGATTCTGTAGTTTGCAAAAACACCCCATATGTGGTCGTAAACTACTGTTTGGCCGAACGGTAGCACATAGAAGGAGGGGAACACCATATGGGTTTTGGAAGGCAGATTTTGCAGGACTGGTTTTGTTTATACCATGTCCCATTTGAAGCCCCCTGTTGCACCCCTAGAATAGAAATTTCAAAAAAGTGACTCCATCTAAGAAAGTACACCCCTCAAGGTATTCAAAACTGGGTTTACAAACTTTGTTAACCCTTTAGGTGTTCCACAAGAGTTAATGGCAGATGGAGAAACAATTATGAAATTTCAATTTTTTGGAAAATTTTCCAATATAATCAATTTTTTCTAGGAGTAAAACAAGGGTTAACTGCCAAACAACACTCAAAATGGGTTGCCCTGATTCTGTAGTTTGCAAAAACACCCCATATGTGGTCGTAAACTACTGTTTGGCCGAACGGTAGCACATAGAAGGAGGGGAACACCATATGGGTTTTGGAAGGCAGATTTTGCAGGACTGGTTTTGTTTATACCATGTCCCATTTGAAGCCCCCTGTTGCACCCCTAGAATAGAAATTTCAAAAAAGTGACTCCATCTAAGAAAGTACACCCCTCAAGGTATTCAAAACTGGGTTTACAAACTTTGTTAACCCTTTAGGTGTTCCACAAGAGTTAATGGCAGATGGAGAAACAATTATGAAATTTCAATTTTTTGGAAAATTTTCCAATATAATCAATTTTTTCTAGGAGTAAAACAAGGGTTAACTGCCAAACAACACTCAAAATGGGTTGCCCTGATTCTGTAGTTTGCAGAAACACCCCATATGTGGTGGTAAACTACTATTTGGCTAAACGGCAGGACATAGAAGAAGGGGAACGCCATATGGTTTTTGGAAGGCAGATTTTGCTGGACTGGTTTATTTACACCATGTACCCTTTCAAGCCCCCTGATGCACCCCTAGAGTAGAAACTCCATAAAAGTGACCCCATCTAGGAAACTACGGGATAAGGTGGTTGTTGTTTTGGGACTATTTTTGGGGTAAATTTGATATTTGGTTGCTCTATATTACTCTTTTTTGAGGCAATGTAACAAAAAAATTAAAATCTAAAATTGTTTCTACATTCGCTATTTAGTTTTGTGGAACACCTAAAGGGTTAACATAGTTTGTAAAGTAACTTTTGAATACCTTGAGGGGTGTAGTTTCTTAGATGGGGTCACTTTTTTGGAGTTTCTAGTCTGGGCTACATCAGGGGGGGCTTCTAATGGGACATGGTGTCAAAAAAAAAACTGTCCATCAAAATCTGCCTTCCAGAAACCGTATGGCGTTCCCTTCGTTCTATGCCCTGCCGTGCGGCTATATAGCCATTTACGACCACATATGGGGTGTTTCTGCAAACGACAGAATCGGGGCAATAAATATTTAGTTTTGTTTGGCTGTTAACCCTTGCTTTATTACCGGCAAAATGGATTTAAATTGAAATTTTGCCCAAAAATAGGTGTTTTGGCACCGTTTTTATTTTATATTTTTAACACCGTTCATCCGAGGCGTTTGGTCAAAAGTTATTTTTATAGCGACGACTTTTACGCACGCGACGATGCCCAATATGTATGGCTCTCAGACTTTGGAGACACTAAGCAGGCATCCTAAAACTGCGGCCCTCCAGATGTTGTAAAACTACAATTCCCACCATGCCCTGCTGATGGCTGTAGGTTGTCTGGGCATGCTGGGAGTTATAGTTTTACAACATCTGGAGGGCCGCAGTTTGAGGATGCCTGCACTAAAACTAATATTTTTGGGGGAAAGAAAAATAGTTTTCGTGTCTCCAAAGTCTGAGAGCCATAGTGTTTTATGTTCTCTAGTGAACTGTTGGGGATTATAAAAATTTAGTACTCCATGGAAGTGTGATACTCCCTGAAGCAATCGATAACGCAGAGGCCCGGATGATCGGGGCACGTGTCGCACTGAGTGGTGGTGTCCTTCCGTATCCCCCTCCTGCGACACACTCTGCACTTTTTTTGGGTTCGTCCCTTCTTTCCAGTATGGGGGACCACACCTGGAAAGTGTTGGCCAGGGACGATCCGGGCGCCTCCAGTTCCCGAGGTACTCCGGCCTGCTCTTTCCCGGTCCGAAAAGATCAGGTCCTTGAGGACTGCCTCATAGAATTGGAGGAATGTCCCTGTGCTGCCAGCGCTTCGGGATAGTACAAAAGAGTTGTACATGGCAACCTGCACCAAGTAGACCGCAACTTTTTTGTACCATGCCCGGGTTTTGCGCATGGCGTTATATGGCGTGAGGACTTGATCCGAGAGATCAACTCCTCCCATATACCGATTGTAGTCGACGATACAATCGGGCTTGAGGACCGTTGCCGCGGTACCTCGCACAGGGACTGGGGTGGTGCCGTTACCGTGGATTGTGGACAGCATAAGGACATCCCTCTTGTCCTTATACCTGACCAGCAACAGGTTTCCACTAGGGCTGCGCATCTTCACTCGTCTCACGATTCGATGCGATTACGATTATCAAGTCCACGATTCGATTCGATTCGGCGATGCATCACGATGCATCAAGATTATTACCCAAGTCCTGTAACAGCCGTGCGGAGGCGTGCGGAATCGGATCCGTGCGGATCCGTCCAGACTTACAATGTAAGTCAATGGGGACGGATCCGTTTGAAGATGCCACAATGTGGCTCAATCTTCAAGCGGATCCGTCCCCCATTGACTTTACATTGAAAGTCTGGACGGATCCGTCCGAGGCTATTTTCACACTTTTTTTTTGCCATTTTAATGCAGACGGATCCGTTCTGAACGGAGCCTCCGTCTGCATTATTATGCGCGGATCCGTTCAGAACGGATCCGCCCGAACGCTAGTGTGAAAGTAGCCTTAGTCTGATACACGTGTGAAGTGAACTGTGAAGGGGCTCTGATGGTGCAGGATCAGTAACTGTCAGTAAATCTGACACTCCAGCAGTTTCAGATCTCCTGAATAGTGTGAGATAAATGACTGTAGACATTCCCAGACTGGCCACTAGGGGCCGCTGTTTGACCGCCTTTCATAGACCCGGAACCTAAAGTTCCGTCCACTGTAGACGGAGGGGAAGAATAAGAGAGACACAACCGAAAAAGATAAAGAAGAAACATGGCGCGGGCGGCAATTCGGCAAAGGTATGAGAAGCGGCAATATGATCTGTGTAGGTGGCAGGCGGTAGGTGTATGTATATGCTGTGTAGTGTGTAGGTGGCAGCACTGGCAGGCGCTTTGGAGGTACTAGATATTACATACTCATAGGTGACAAAACTCACCTCGCCGCCAGCCACCGCACGTCCACTCTGCCGCCGGCTTCTGAGTGTCTGACTGGGAGCAGTGGGAGCCGGAGATGCGCGGAAAGCCGGAAACCACGCCTCCGGCTCCTCCTCACTCAGACCTGGCTCACTCAATGTTGTGGCCACCCCCTCTGACACGTCGGCGGGAGGCGGGAAAGAAGGCGCCCAAAAACTTTTTTCGACTCGGCTGCACGGCGGACGCGACGCTGACGTCATCAACATGCATCGATTATTTAAAGCAACCGCATCGATGCAGAATCGCCGGGGGTCGAATCGCGATGCATCGCTGCATCGATTATATTTGACAGCCCTAGTTTCCACTGGTAAGTGCACGGGTCTCACCCCTGGGGATAGGTACCTGGAGGGGGTAGGCAGGGAGGCCGCGCTGATTTTTCCGCACGGTCCCACAAGCGAACGTAGATCTGGCGGCAAGGGACCTGAACAAGGGAATGCTGGTATAAAAGTTATCCACGTACAAGTGGTAACCATTATCCAGCAGTGGGTACATAAGGTCCCACACGAGTTTCCCGCTAACACCCAGAGTGGGGGGACATTCTGGGGGTTGAATACGGGAATCTCGCCCCTCGTACACACGAAATTTGTAAGTGTACCCTGAGGTACTCTCACAAATTTTGTATAGCTTCACGCCATACCTCGCTCGCTTTGTGGGAATATATTGGCGGAAACTGAGTCTCCCCTTGAACGCAATGAGCGACTCATCAACCGCGACCTCCCTTCCAGGTACGTAGGCCTGCTGAAATGTGGCCCCAAAGTGATCGATGACAGGCCGTATCTTATACAGCCGGTCATAGGCAGGATCACCTCGGGGTGGACATGCTGCATTATCGGAATAATGCAGACATTTCCGGATGGCCTCAAACCGGGAGCGTGTCATGACCATACTGTACAGTGGGGTCTGGTACAGGACGTCCCCACTCCAGTATTGCCTGACACTGGGTTTTTGGACTAGACCCATATGCAGCACGAGGCCCCAAAATGTCCTCATTTCGGCTGCACTGACCGGCGTCCAGCCACCGGGTCTAGCCAAAACTGAGCCTGGGTTTTGAGCGACGAACTGTTGGGCGTACAGATTCGTCTGCTCCACCATCAAATTCACCAGTGGGTTACTGAAAAAAAAACTAAAATAGTCAATTTCAGTAAACCCCACTGTGGGAATCTGGATTCCAGGATTGCCAGCGAAATCCGGAATCTCAGGCTCAAAGTCCACTGGGGGACACCAGCTAAGTTCATCGGCAGGGGTCTCCGGTGAACTTATTTGGTGGGCCGGGAAACCAGTACGAACCCCAGGGCGGCTCGTACTAGGGTGGGCCACAGGATCCCTAGCATGTGCGGCCCCTGGCTCCGCCTGGCGGCGTCTCCGCCGCCTTGGTGGCTCATCGTCATCCGATGATGATGAGGAGGATGCTGATGATAAGAGGAATGTGGGGTCATCCTCATCCTCACTGGGGCTCTCGGAGTCGGAGGCAATCTGGGCATATGCCTCCTCGGCCGAGAACACCCGGCGGGCCATGGGTGTGTGTGCGTGTAGGTGTGCGTGTGTGTAAAACTTTATTATATGTGCGTGTGTGTGGGGGCAACGGGTGTTCGCGTACTAAAAAAAGGAAAAAAGGGCAAGTGTTAGGAAAAAAAAAAAGTTGCTGATTAGCGGTACAACGCTGATCAGCGGTGGGGCAGGCGATGCGCTAACAGTGGACGGACGCTAAAAAGTGCCGACCAGTCAGCGAACGCAGAAAAAAAAGTGGTGGTGAGGGGGCTAGTGGTGGTGGTGGGGGGGGGGGGTTGGGGGGAGTGGTGGGGGGATGGGTGGAGGGGGTGGGGGGGCTGGTGGTGGTGGGGGGCTGGTAGGGGGGGGGCAAGTGGCAGGGGGGGTCTGGGGTCTGATAGATGGATCAAAAAAAAAGTTTTGTGTAAAAGTTAAAAGTTTTTTTTTTTTTTTTTCCTAACTAACTTTTCCCTTCTTTCCCTGCCTAACGATGCCTCTCCCTCACTGACCCTAACCTACCTGGGTGGCGATGGGTGCAGGAGGGTGATGGATGGCGATTAGGGGGACACAGGAGCTGGTGCTGGACGATGCTGCCGGGTGCTCGTGCAGAACAGGAAGAGGAGGGGAGAGAGGAGCGCAGGAAGTTTGAATCTCGCGCCTCTCTCCCCTGCACCAATCAGCACCCTGGACAGCAGTGTTCAGCACCAGGGCCAGCACCGCCTCCTCAAATCCTCGGACTGCGATTGGTGGTGTATAATTACGCCACCGATCGCAGTCTTTTTCCGGTTCATCGGGTCACCGGACACCCGAATGGACCGGAAACGCAGAAAACCGCAGGTCTGAATTGACCTGCGGTTTTCTGCGATCGCCGATACGGGGGGGTCAAATGACCCCCCCCTGCGTTGTTACGGGATGCCGGCTGAATGATTTCAGCCGAAATCCCGTTCCGATTAACCCCCGCGGCGCCGGAATGCCGATTTTAAGTCAGGACGTACCGGTACGCCCTTGGTCCTTAAGGACTCGGGAAATAGGGCGTACCGGTACGCCCTGTGTCCTTAAGGGGTTAAGGCCATTTCACATGGGCCTATTGGCCGATTATCCGGCAGCACGAACGCTCCTTCCCATTAATTGGCTAGTGTAAATGTGCCAATGATCACCTGATGAAGAGTATTGTTGATACAGACCCATAACCATTGTTTCTGGACAGTAGATTGTGATGTGTATACAGGGATCTGCTGCCCAAAGACAATGAATGTGAATGGTGACAAGCGATCACACTAGCAATAGTTCATCCTCATACAGCAGAGGTGATTGTGGCATGTAAGTGCAGCTCTCACTTCCATTTGCCATAAGTCAGTTGGGAAGGAACCAATAATTTCCTTGTAAGTCTGCTGTGTAAAGGGGTCATTTACAGAATAGATGGCAATGATGGGGGCTTTTACAGAGGTCAGTGAAAATATACAGCAAGGAACCAAACTGGGGATGGTATAGTGTGTGATACCCAGAAAAAAATAAAGCGTTTCAGTAATGAGGAGGTCGAGTGTATTGATAGTGTAATTAGATGTTAAGTTTGAAGAACAGAGACAGTTTTGACCCCAGGAATGCAAGTTTTTAGTATCAATGATGCTGCACATTGATAGGGACATCAAAATCTGGAGTGCAAGAACATTTCCATATGATCAGTATCTGGTCAGTATATTACATAAGGCAAAACTAGGAGTCGGCCCAAGTCTTTCCCTTAGGCCTCTTGCACATGACTATGTGCCCCCCGTGGCCTTATTGCGGCGGGTCCGCAATACACGGCACACCGGCCGTATGCATTCTGCATCACGGATGCGGACCCATTCACTTGAGTGCTTTTGTGGGGTTCCGTTCCGTGCTTCCGTTCCGCAAAAGGATAGAACTTGTCCTATCTTTTAGTGAGACGGGCGGATCGCGGACCCCATTCAAGTGAATGGGGTCACGACCCGCATGCGGCATCCCCACGGTCGGTGCCCGTGCATTGTGGACCGCAATTTGCGGTCCGCAGCACGGGCACGGCCAGCACATGTTTGTGTGCAAGAGGGCTTAACATTTGTCTCTGTCAGGTGCACTCCTGGTTTTGGCTGATGTAATATACTAACCAATCAACTGCTGTGTAAAAGTGGTCTAAGTGAAAGGGTGGGAGAGAAGGAGTTTAGATTGATAAGACAGATTTTAGTATTGAAAACCAATCCTACTGATGGTGGTTCTAGGTGAAACAGCCCATAGAGATATTAGAAGGTGCAAGCACTGAGTAGACTCATTTCATATAATGTGTTGTTACAATATATTTGTATAATAATGAAGCCACTTTCAAAAGGTATTTTAGAGTATTTTGCATCAATATTTAAAAGCCACTTGTACTTGTACTTTTTGGGTTCCTTTCCTGGTTTTAACTTACATATACTAAAATACTGACCATGTGAATGAGGCCTGACATGTAGGTAAATTGTAGATGCATAAAGTATCTTTGAAGGCCAGACAAGATACAGTACAGGTATATGCCTAGTATGTCTTATTTATGAGCCATATGTGGTTAGAAGGCTCATAAATACATATACTAGACATAGAAGGCAAACCTTGTACAGATTTACCATGGTTTTGTTGGCCTGTCAGAGGCCACTTGATTTTAGCAAAATGGTTGGGTCAATTTAATAAGTTTTGTTTATGGTATTTGTTACCACTTAAAGGGGTTATGCAAGAAATGAAAATGAGATATCATATAGTACATGGCAATCTCATTATAGCACATCTAGGACCAGCCCTGTACCTCACATGGATCCAGAGATTTCCCCATTCATTGATATAATTGCTCTTCTAAATTCTCTTTAGGCTAGCACCTCAGGGTGTGTGTCCTCTCTCATGTCTTTTCTGCTGCAGCTTTCTCCAGCTACCTTTTGAAGGATGGAACTGTGCATGTGCGACTACCTCAGTGGGTAGCTATTATACAGACCATCTACCAGGGGTGCCAGTATAATGAAATAAGGAGAATATCTCTCAAGTGTGCCATTTTATTTAATAGAAAGCAAATTACAAAAGTAACCAGTTTTTCATGGTCAGTTGTATTAAAATATTTAATGGTGGCACAAGCCCTTTAGGCCGGAGTACACATTCAGTAGCTGCCACCTGACCCTGTCTACCCTATATACATACATGTTGGCTTCAGGTGAGCGTGTATGTGCTGTCAGTGAGGAGAAAGGACACAGCTGCTGCCACTTCTGGCTGCGTTTTTTCTCCTGGGAGAACAAAAGGATTGGGTGAAAATATTCAGTTCCCCTGATCCTTCTCTCACCCGCTATTTTCTGTTGAGGGAGAATTGGCCAAATCAGCTGTTCTCTTCAAATTTGGTTAAAAGTTAGGGCCCCATAAATCTGGTTACATATTCCCTTTAAACAAACTGCAGCAAACACTAAAGCTCCATTCACATGTCCGTAGAATGGGTCCGCATCCGTTCCGCAATTATCCGTAATGGGTGCGGACCCATTCATTCTTTATGGGGCCGGAAGAGATGCGGGGAACACACTATGTGCTCTCCACATTTCCATTTCCGGAGCGCGCTTCCGATCTTTCGTTCCGCAGTGCCACAAGAAAATAGAGCATGTCCTATTCTTGTCCTCAATTGCGGACAAGAATAGGCATTTCTATGGGGGTGCCGGCCGGGTGCCGGATCCGCAATACACTACGGACATGTAAATGGACCCTAAAAGCTAAATTATACTGAACTAGTGTACTTTCACACTTGTGGCAGAGGATTCCGGCAGGCAGTTCCGTCGCCGGAACTGCCTGCCGGATCCGGTAAAACATATGCAAACCGATGGCATTTGTCAGACGGCTCAGGATACTGATCCGTCTGACAAATGCATTGAAATGCCGGATCCGTCTCTCCGGTGTCATCCGGCAAAACCGATCCGGCATTTATTTTTTTCATATTTTTGGCGGTCTGAGCATGCCAACGGATTCCTTTTTCCGGAACACTCGGGGACGGATCCAGCATTTCATCAAGTGTTCCGGAATTTTGGATGGAGATAAAACCACATCACGCTGCAGTATTATCTCCGTCCTGAAAAGGCAAAAAGACTGAACTGAAGACATCCTGATGCATCCTGAACGGATTGCTCTCCATTCAGAATGCATGGGGATAAAACTGATCAGTTCTTTTCCGGTATTGAACCCCTAGGATGGAACTCAATTCCGGAAAAGAATAATGCTGGTGTGAAAGTACCCTTATACACTGAACAAAAATATAAACGTAACACTTTCGCTTTTGCTCCAGTTTTGCATGAGCTGAACTCAAAGATCTGAAACATTTTCTATATACACAAAAGACCCATTACTCTTAAATGTTGTACAAAATATGTCTAAATCTGTGTTAGTAAGCACTTCTCCTTTGCTGAGATAATCCATCCCACCTCACAGGTGCGGCATATCAAGGTGCTGATTAGACAGCATGAATATTGCACAGGTGTGCCTTAGACAGCCCACAATCAAATGCCACTCTGAAATGTGCAGTTTGATCACACAGGGCAATGCCACAGATGTTGCAATGTTTGAGGGAGCGTGCAATTGGCATGCTGACTGCAGGAATGTCTACCAGAGCCGTTGCCCGTGCAATGAATGTTCATTTCTCTACCATAAGCTGTCTCCAAAGGCGTTTCAGAGAATTGGCAGTACATCCAATCGGCCTCACAACCGGAGACCACGTATAACCACACCAGCCCAGGACCCGACTGCAGTTTGTCGCCGTAACCGACTAGATTGGGCAAATACTCACATTCAATTGCGTCTGGCACATTGGAGAGGCGTTCTGTTCACGGATGAGTCCCGGTTTTTACTGTTCAGGGCAGATGACAGACAGCGTGTGGCGTCGTGTGGGTATGTGAGCAAATCCGAAAGTGTTCGTTTATATTTTTGTTCAGTGTAGTTCATGTAGTTGTTTGCAGTAGAGGCAACTCAATACATCTGGTTTTACTAAAGATCATGCAATTAAAAACCATTAGTATTGTTTCTCAGCTCAGTTTGGTGTATGCTAGGCAGAAGAGCTAGTTATCCACATGGGATTCTCGGTGTTCCCAGATGTAAATCAGAAGCATATGAGATCATGTATATGCTGCAGTGATTGGTACTACAATACACAGGGACTGGCAGTGACAACACTGTACATTCTATAGGCAAGGTTGGTAATACTGTACAAAAAACCTAATTTCAGATGCAGAAAAAGCGACTCTGTTTTAGAGATCAATGCAGCAGCCGGAAGCTTCCTGCAGCAGAAGACAGGAATAGGCTGCTGCGTAGACAGTAGCTTGTGGCCAGCAGAAAGCTTATCTAAGGAGTGTGCTGGAGGTGAGTATGGGGGTGGCTGCTGGAAACTTGATGGACCCCATTACAGTCAACCGGCGGGTTCCAGTTGTGTCCAGTTATGGTCAATTGCAGTATTCTGTTCCTCTGCTGCAGATATGGCAATAACCTAAGGGTAAATGCACACAATAATTTTCCATGTGGATTTGAGTGCGGAAAATCTGCACCGTAGGTCATGTATGTTGTATTCTATGAGAATTTTAAATTGTCATGCACACGATGCAGATTTTTTTTCGTGCGGATTTTAAAATCTGCAGCATGTCAATTTATTTTATTTTTCCTGAACGGATTTTCTCAATTCACTTGAATGGGGAGAGTAAAATCTGCATGCAGAAAATCCGCAACAAATCCGCATGCGTATCCGCACCAATTGATTGACAGCACTGATTTCCCTGCGAACACCTCCATATTTCAGTGCGGATTGTCCGCACATAAATCCTAAACGTGTGCATTAACCCTAATAGTGCCACATTGCCAATAGCAGGGCTGTCTTATTTCTTTCTGTAGCTATGATAGGTGTGCATTCTTGCTGTGAGTGTCCCGTTCATTTGAATGGGATTTGAAGAGATCCCTGTTCTTTCTGCCAAAACAACCCCATTCAAGTGACTAGAACCGATTTCTGTAGCAATTCTGGTACCTGTTAATCTATCCTAAGGCTAGGCTCCAATATTCAAGTTGTAATGTGTCTCTTATTTCTAAAGATTTATAGTGGTTAATACTTTTTTTAATGTAAATACAAGTATGATGAATATGCCTCTGAAGAGAAAGCATCGCATTCAGCATGTTACATAATAATATATATTAAAAACATAGAAACATAGAATGTGTCGGCAGATAAGAACCATTTGGCCCATCTAGTCTGCCCAATATACTGAATACTATGAATAGCCGCTGGCCCTATCTTATATGAAGGATGGCCTTATGCCTATCCCATGCATGCTTAAACTCCTCCACTGTATCTGCAGCTACCACTTCTGCAGGAAGGCTATTCCATGCATCCACTACTCTCTCAGTAAAGTAATACTTCCTGATATTACTTTTAAACCTTTGCCCCTCTAATTTAAAACTACGGGCCAGATTTATCATGACTCTGACAGCTCACTCCACTTTCACATATGGCTAAAGTCAGTTTTAGCCAAGTCAGATTTATGAACGGCCCTTTAAGACTGTAATAAATGTGGTTTGATGATAGCAGTTTATCCGTCAGTAAGCAGCTTTACAAAAGTCGCACATCTTTACGAAAAAGTCGCACGTCTTTACGAAAAAGTTGCATGTTCTATTAAAAAGTCTCATAAGATAAGCATGGTCCTCACTGGAGTGAAATTGCGCAATTTTTTGTGACTTTTTTGCGACTTTTTAAATAGTCTCAATAGTAAATCTGTCTAGAGATTAATTTACATAAGAAAACACGCCCACTTTCAGAAAACTGGCGAGCATAGTGCAGAGCAGAAAAAAGTCGCAAATTTTTGCACAATTTTAGTGATTGCGCAAAAATGTGTGACTTTTTCACTCCATTATTCTGACTTGAGCTAATGATAAATCTGGCCCTATGTCTTCTTGTAGCAGTTTTTCTTCTTTTAAATATTCTCTCCTCTTTTACCTTGTTGATTCCCTTTATGTATTTAAAAGTTTCTATCATATCTCCTCTGTCTCGTCTTTCTTCCAAGCTATACATGTTAAGGTCCTTTAATCCTTCCTGGTAAGTTTTATCCTGCAATCCATGTACTAGTTTAGTAGCTGTTCTCTGAACTCTCTCCAAAGTATCAATATCCTTCTGGAGATATGGTCTGCAGTATTGCGCACAATACTCCAAATGAGGTCTCACTAGTGCTCTGTAGAGCGGCATGAGCACCTCCCTCTTTCTACTGGTAATTCCTCTCCCTATACACCCAAGCATTCTGCTAGCATTTCCTGCTGCTCTATGACATTGTCTGCCTACCTTTAAGTCTTCTGAAATAATGACCCCTAAATCCCTTTCCTCAAATACTGAGGTTAGGACTGTATCACTGATTGTATATTCTGCTCTTGGGTTTTTACCCCCCAGGTGCATTATCCTGCACTTATCAACATTACATTTTAGTTGCCAGATTTTTGATCATTCATCTAGTTTTCCTAAATCCTTTTCCATTTGGTGTATCCCTCCAGGAACATCAACCCTGTTACAAATCTTTGTGTCATCAGCAAAAAGACACACCTTACCATCGAGGCCTTCTGCAATTTCGCTGATTAAACAATATGGGTCCCAGAACAGATCCCTGAGGTACCCCACTGGTATATTAATTGTAATGTGTATTTTTAAGGGGCTTTTTAAACAGCTGATCAGTTAGGATCCTGCGAGTCAGACCCACACTGATCAAATATTGATGACTTATCTAGAGTTGCCCAGTAGTTGTCCAACCTCCCAATGCGCCTGCTATTCCCAGATTCACAAAAGTTGTATTTTACCAGCATTACACCCTTAAAGGGGTTACCCCATGATTAATGTAAAACAATGAAACATGAGACATCATATAGTACATGACTGTCTCTTTCTAACAAGGCTAGAACCAGCCCTGTACCTCCCATGGATCCAGAGATCTCCCCATTCATTGCTCTGCTAGATTTATATCAAGCTGACAGCTCAGGGGGAGTGTCTTTTATGCTGCAGCTCAGGGGGCGTGTCTCGGCTCTCCCTATGACAGCTCAGGGGGCGTGTCTCAGCTCTCCCTATAACAGCTCAGGAGGCAGTTGTAGGATGAAACTGAGCATGTGCGGCCTTCTTTTCATGGGAAGAGACCGGGTTATTTCTATTTGAATGTGACTCAGGAAAAGTTTGTTGAGGCTGAAATAGTGTATCATGGACATCATTCAGTAAAGAAGAGCTGCTTCTGGTTTTGTTTTTATTCATGGTCGCTATGCAGCATCAGTGTCGGTTACTTGTCCATTTGAGGACAGTATTCTTTGGTCTACCTTTTGGTTACTACAGCTTACAACATCTTGCGTCCTCTTCAGTAAAAATTTGCTAGGGAAACCGCCGTACGCCTTAGGCTACTTTCGCACTTGAGTTTTGTGCGGATCCGTGTTGTATCTGCACAGACGGGTCCACACCGATAATGCAAACTCTTGTATCCGTTCATAACGGATCCGTTTGCATTATTCATGAAAAAAAAAGTCTTAGTCAAAATGGATCCGTCTTGACTTACATTGAAAGTCAATGGGGGACGGATCCGTTTTCAATTGCACCATATTGTGTCAGTGAAAAACGGATCCGTTCCCATTGACTTACATTGGCTCCGCATAGTCAGGCGGTCACCAAAACGCTGCAAGCTGCATTTTAGTGACTGTCTAAAAAACGCAAAGGAGACCAAACACAGCCAAATTGATGCATTCTGAATGGATCCTTACCCATTCAGAATGCATTGGGGCTGAACTGATCCGTTTTGGGCCGCTTGTGAGAGCCGTGAAACGGCTCTCACAAGCGAACCCAGAAACACCAGTGTGAAAGTAGCCTTAGGCCTCATGCACACGACCGTGCCATTTTTTGCGGTCCACAAACCGCAGATCCCCAAAAAGCGGAAGCCGCCCGTGTGCCTTCCGCAATTTGCGGAACAGGCAGTCCATTGTAGAAATGCCTATTCTTGTCCGCAAAACGGACAAGAATAGGACATGCTATATTTTTGGGGCGGAGCCACAGAAGTGCTGTCTGCATCTTTTGCGGCCCCATTGAAGTGAATGGGTCCCCATCCGAGCCGCAAAAACTGCAGCTTGGATGCGGACCTGAACTATAGTCGTGTGCATGAGGCCTTAACTAAATACGTGTGCCTCTTATCCTTTGTTCCAGCTTACACATTGCAGTTTGGAGCACAATTTGTCCCATATTCTGTAAGGAAGCATCTCAGGGTCATCTCATTTTGGGAAGAAAGACATCACATGAATCACGCAATAAACAATCTTTGATGTAACTCATTAGAAGTAATTCATTCATTGCACGGTAGCAATTCAATCACTGCAATGGCAGAGGACCCATTTACATGGAACAGTGGAGGTTTTATCAGTCACAGGCAGCTTTTAACCTAATGGTGTCCGTGGCATGAGCAGTGTGTATTTTACCAATGATTTAATAACGTCCCTTTAATCTTCAGCTGCATGTTACAGAAAGCCATACTATACAATATTGTGAGCAATTACAGACAGCACATACCGTATATAGTGTGCCCGGGCTATCTTTACACAGTCAAGCTTAAACCGAGAAGAAAAGTGAATAGTTAGAACTAGATGTGTATTTAGATTTATTTTTTCTCCCCATGGCTGATGCTTAGCTTTGATAGTAAAGCATGGATTAAAAGAAAATAAATATGCTTTCACGGAAATAGTAGGTTCTTTGCCACAGCTCTACTTATATTAAGTCCAGATTATGGCATTCATAGATTAAAAGCTGTATACAATATAAACATACCCCACACTTAATATAGACCCTATTGCTGCTTGGCCCAAGTTGCATTTTTCTTTACAATTCCTAGACAATTTGCCTTGTGACCTCGTTTGATGCAGGATATGTGGTCGGAGCAATGAACTTCATCGGACTACATTGAAATGTTCCCTTATATCTACTGCTTCAGTGGTTTCTGCAGCAATGTGCCAGTGTTTGTGGTCTGTATTGTATAAAGTTAGACAAACCATTGTTTACTGACTTTTCATGAGCAAACCTAAGTTATGTACAGTTTACAAGTGTCAGCCCTTGCCTTACATACAGTATGCCCTGCTGGATTAGGCTGCTTTCACACTAGCGTTCGTTGGTCCGCTCGTGAGCTCCGTTTGAAGGGGCTCACGAGCGGACCCGAACGCCTCCGTCCAGCCCTGATGCAGTCTGAATGGATGCGGATCCGCTCAGACTGCATCAGTCTGGCGGCGTTCAGCCTCCGCTCCGCTCGCCTCCGCACGGACAGGCGGACAGCTGAACGCTGCTTGCAGCGTTCGGGTGTCCGCCTGGCCGTGCGGAGGCGTGCGGATCCGTCCAGACTTACAATGTAAGTCAATGGGGACGGATCCGTTTGAAGATGCCACAATATGGCTCAATCTTCAAGCGGATCCGTCCCCCATTGACTTTACATTGAAAGTCTGGACGGATCCGTCCGAGGCTATTTTCACACTTAGCTTTTTTTTGCCATTTTAATGCAGACGGATCCGTTCTGAACGGAGCCTCCGTCTGCATTAATATGATCGGATCCGTTCAGAACGGATCCGATCGAACGCTAGTGTGAAAGTAGCCTTACTGGGATGTATTTTCCCCTGTACCAGTTAAAGAGGACCTGCCACTTGTCCTGACATGTCTTGGTAATACTTTCTGGAACACTTTTCCTTAGAATGCCACGTTCTGCCCTTCCTCTGTTATTGCTACTAGAAATTTATGTATAAATTGACATTCCCCAGGTCAAAGAGGTGTGGACACATCATTTTTAAAATTTTGTAACCATTTCTAGGATGACTAAGGCTACTTTCACACTAGCGTTCGGGGCTCCGCTCGTGAGTTCCGTTTGAAGGGGCTCACAAGCGGACCCGAACGCTTCCGTCCAGCACTAATGCATTCTGAGTGGACGCGGATCCGCTCAGAATGCATCAGTCTGGCGGCGTTCAGCCTCCGCTCTGCTCAGCAGGCGGACACCTGAACGCTGCTTGCAGCGTTCGGGTGTCCGCCTGGCTGTGCGGAGGCGTGCGGATCCGTCCAGACTTACAATGTAAGTCAATGGGGACGGATCCGTTTGAAGATAACACACTATGGCTCAATCTTCAAACGGATCCTTCCCCTATTGACTTTACATTGAAAGTCTGGACGGATCCGTCTGAGGCTATTTTTCACACTTAGAAATATTTTAACAATATAATGCAGACGGATCCGTACTGAACGGAGCCACCGTCTGCATTATATGAGCGGATCCGTCTGAGACGGATCCGCTCTGAACGCAAGTGTGAAAGTAGCCTAATAGAGGGACAGCACAGCACAAATATCCAGAATCGTTATTTTATGGGGAATAGATGTATTTACTAAAACAGATATTTACAAAAATATCTCCAAAAATGTATTAAGGCTACTTTCACACTAGCGTTTTGGCTGGATCCAGCATGTTCAGCAAAAACGCTTCCGTTACTGCTAAGAGTACTTTAACGCAAGCGTTGTGAGGATCCGGCAGGCAGTTCCGGTGCTGGAACTGCCTGCCGGATCCGGAAATCCATATGCAAGACTTATTCATTGAAATACCAGATCCGCCTTTCCTGTATCATCTGGAATAACGGATCCGGTATTTACTTTTTCAAAGCTAGAAAGAACTGCGCAGACCGGAAAACCAGAACACTTGGTACCGGATCCGGCATCAATACCTTTCAATGGAAATTAATTCCGGATCCCGCAAGTGCGGTAGTGTTTCGGAATTTTGTCCGGAAAAAATACCGCAGCAAGCTGCGGTATTTTGTCCGATCACATACCGTACAAGGGACGGAACGGAAGACATCCTGATGCATACTGAACGAATTGCTTTACATTCAGAATGCATTGGGACAAAACGTTTTTTTCAGGTATTGAGACCCTTTACCGGATTTAATTACCGGAAAAGAATAACGCTAGTGTGAAAGTACCTTAATACAACCATCTGCATCTGTTATGAACGGATCCGGTTGTATTATCTTTAACATAGCCAAGACGGATCAGTCATTAACTCTATTGAAAGTCAATGGGGGACAGATCAGTTTTTTCGATTGTGTTAGAGAAAACGGATTTCTCCTCATTGACTTGCATTGGGGGTCATGCCAGACCCGCCTTGCTCCGCATCCCAGGATGGAAGACAAAATACAACATGTTGCGGTTTGCTCTCCGGTCTGGGAACGCAACTCATCGAAACGGAATGCATTTTGGAGAATTCCGTTCTGTTTTATCCCCATTGACAATGAATGGGGACAAAACTGAAGCGTTTTCTTCCGGTATTGAGACCCTATGACAGAACTCAATACAGGAAAACTTAAACACTAGTGTGAAAGTACCCCTAAAATAGACATGTCAGGAGAGGAGGCATGTCCTTTTTAAACATGTCAGGAGAGGTGACAATTCCTCTTTATACATGTCAGGAGAGGTGACAATTCCTCTTTATACATGTCAGGAGAGGTGATAGGTCCTCTTTAGACATGTCAGGAGAGGTGACAGGTCCTCTTTAAAGGGGTTGTCACATGGCTGTATCCGACAGTAGAGTGGACACTAAGGTCCCTTTCACACAAGCGTGATGTGACGTGAACGCATAGCACCCGCACTGAATCCTGACCCATTCATTTCAATGGGTCTGTGTACATGAGCGTTGTTTTTCACGCATCAGTTCTGCGTTGCGTGAAAATCGCAGCATGTTCTATCTTGCATCCGCAAGCAAGTGCGTTTTTCACTGATGGTTGCTAAGAGATGTTGTTTGTAAACATTCAGTTTTTTATCACGCGCGTGAAAAACGCATCAAAACGCGTTGCACCCGCGCGGAAAAAACTGAACAACTAAATGCAACCCCAGACAAAACTGACTGAACTTACTTGCAAAATAGTGCGAGTTTCACTGAACGCACCCTGAACGCATCTGGCCCCAATCCGCAACGCCCGTGTGAAACCAGCCTAAGGGGACGACTACATGACGACACTGGTTGCGCAACATCTGTCACAGCCAGGATAGCAGAGTAGAGGTTATCACACATAAATGAATGGGATCGCTGTGCGAGTCACAAAAAACCCAGCAGCAATTCCATTTATTTCTTTGGGATCATCTCTACTCTGCTATCCTGACCATGACATATTTTGCGCGACCAGTGTCGCCATGTAGCTGTACCCTAATATTCATCAGCTTTTTACTCTTCACCTTTTACTCTTACTTTTATTTCATACGGGGTGTTCTTGATGGACTCCAAGATGTCCGTATTCCGTAAGAGGCAAACGCTTAAAGAAATGTGGACATCAGAAGGACACATAGCATAGTCAAATATTACAAAAAGCTGGTATTTTGCTATACTGATGGGAAATAACTCTTCATTTATTACGCAGAACACATTTTGATGCAAAAAAATGAAGGAAAAAACTGAATAAAAACACCAATTCTTTATGAGACGCAGCCTTTCTGCCACTTAGACGTCCCTATTTCTCCTGCTCCTGTCACTGACCTATTGTTAGGGTGAAATGAGACTGGGGACATGTTTCAGACTACCATGCAAATGGAAGAACAATTATCTGTTACTATGGAAACATGCGCAGTAATAGCTATCAGACGCTACAACAACTACTGACAAAGTAAAATGTCAGCTCTGAATGTTGCCATCATTTTTTCAGAAAGCAGCAATATAAATAATTTGCAGTGTTTTCCTAATGTACGTGATAACTGTGCAGACCCTGACATTTTCTTTTCCCTGAAGGTCCACTGCCACACATTGATGCAAACATTAACCACTGATCTGAAAGGCTCACAAAAATGTTACATTTGTAGAAAAAAAGCAAAATCCAGTCAGGGCCAATGAACTGGTCTGCATATAGCCTTCTACAGAGTAACATTCCCAACTATTGGCGGGGGGCATTGTATATCAAGTCCCACAAATGCTATGCCCAATGGGAAATATGTTCTGGAGCAATTATTATGTTACTCTGTGCTCGGTCACTATTACCTGTGTGTCTGTGGCTGGCAGCACCAAGCCAATGATGGTAAGGGATGAAAGCATCCTAAGGGTATGACCCCGCTGTGCGTCTGGCTGCGTACAGCCAAACTATGCCCAAGTGTTGGCACTATTTTATCTCAAAATCATGTGGCCATTGGCTCCTGTGATTGGGCGTGGCTTAGCCACATGTGGCCAGCCGCACTACGGGGTCTTACCGGAAGTTCACATACACAGGATCCCACAATTACAGCTGGTGAAGTGTTTAAAGTGTTAAAATCGGAAGGTATTTATCAGGAGGTCATTTCCTATCAATGTCATATGTACAGAAATGTGAGATGGGGCTAGGTTCATACTTAGGCTCTTGTGGGGGTATGGACAATGGATTGACTGAATTAAAAGGGTTTCATACTAATACTACTATATTATCAAGTGTCAGCACATCAAGTGCTAATGTTTTGCAATATTAGGCTACTTTCACACTAGCGTTCGATCGGATCCGTTCTGAACGGATCCGCTCATAATAATGCAGACGGAGGCTCCGTTCAGAACGGATCCGTCTGCATTAAAATGCCAAAAAAAAGCTAAGTGTGAAAATAGCCTCGGACGGATCCGTCCAGACTTTCAATGTAAAGTCAATGGGGGACGGATCCGCCTGAAGATTGAGCCATATTGTGGCATCTTCAAACGGATCCGTCCCCATTGACTTACATTGTAAGTCTGGACGGATCCGTACGCCTCCGCACGGCCAGGCGGACACCCGAACGCTGCAAGCAGCGTTCAGCTGTCCGCCTGTCCGTGCGGAGGCGAGCGGAGCGGAGGCTGAACGCCTTCAGACTGATGCAGTCTGAGCGGATCCGCTCCATTCAGACTGCATCAGGGCTGGACGGCTGCGTTCGGGTCCGCTCGTGAGCCCCTTCAAACGGAGCTCACGAGCGGACACCCGAACGCTAGTGTGAAAGCAGCCTTAATGGGTCTCATTTATCTAACTAAACTGTCATAACAATCAAACCTTAAGCTTTCATTTTCAAAAGAAGTTTAAGAAATAAAAGCTAAGCTCTGATTGGTCGCTTTGAGCAACAAAGATGGTTTCACTGTTAGACTGTTTTACGAATGAGACTTGAAGTTCCTGTTAATATCCTGCCTGTGCAAGCAGCATGTACAGTACTGGGGATCGTGCAGGGGTTATGATGGATTCAGGGATCCTGGGGAAACCAGGGCATAGGAACAGCAGACAGCCAATACCTCTGTTCAGGAGGCTCATGCAGCATGCTATGAGTTTTCCAGCCACTGCGGGCCAGCAGCTGGTGCTATCTGTCTGTCAGTTGCTGCCCTTAACCCCTGCACTGCCAAAAAAAAAAAAAAAGTTTAATAGCTTTCTTCACTGGCTGCATACTGTTGTCCAGGCCGCACAGGGCTCCCGCTTCGCTCAAATTTCCACGTATCTCCTCCATTTACCCAGGTCCAGGTTCCCTGTATCGTTCAGGTTTAAGGTAGTTCCCTGAATCGCTCAGGTTCCATGTATTTCCCTGAATCGCTCATGTTTTATGTATTTCCCTGTATCGCTCAGGTTCCATGTATTTCCCGGTATTCGCTCAGGTATTATGTATTTCCCTGAATCGCACAGGTTTTATGTTTTTCCCGCTATCACTCAGGTTTTATCCTTTTCCCTGAGTCGCTCAGGTGTTATGTATTACCTGAATCGCTCAGGTGTTATGTATTCTCTGAATCGCTCAGGTGTTATGTATTCCCTGAGTCGCTCGGGTGTCATGTAGTCCCCGAATAGCTCGGGTGTTGCGTGTTCCCTGAATCGCTCAGGTGTTACGTATTCCCTGAATCGCTCAGGTGTTATGTATTCCCTGAATCGCTCAGGTGTTATGTATTCCCTGAATTGCTCAGGTGCCATGTATTTCCCTGATTCGCTCGGGTTTTGTTTTTTCCTGTCTCTTTCAGGTTGGTTGTTTTCCAGGTGGTATATTTTCCCTGAGTCAGTCTGGTTGTGTATTCCCCTGAATCGCTCAGGGTTAGGTACTCCCTGAGTCGCTCGGGTGTCATGTATCCCCTGAATCGCTCAGGTGTCATGTATTCCCTGAATCGCTCAGGTGTCATGTATTCCCTGAATCGCTCAGGTGTCATGTATTCCCTGAATCGCTCAGGTGTCATGTATTCCCTGAATCGCTCAGGTGTCATGTATTTCCCTGAATCGCTCAGGTGTCATGTATTTCCCTGATTCGCTCAGGTGTCATGTATTTCCCTGATTCGCTCAGGTTTTTGTTTTTTTCCTCTCTTCAGGTTGGTTGTTTTCCAGGTGGTATATTTTCCCTGAATCAGTCTGGTTATGTATTCCCCTGAATCACTCAGGTTTAGGTATTGGCCTGAATCGCTCAGGCTTCTGTATTTTTTCCCTGGTCTTTCAGGGGGTAGGTAGCGGCCGGGTCCGCTCAGGTTTAAGGTAATGCCTGACGCACCCAGGTGTCTGTCATCTTCACGAAGGTGTATGTAATTGCCTGATTCTCTCAGGATTCCATGTTTTGCCTAACCCGCTCAGGATTCAATGTATTTGCCTGAATCGCTCAGGTTCCATGCATCTGCCTGAAACGCTCGGGGGGTTTTCAGCAGTGTCCAGCTGGTTCCTGGTTACCCGGTTCGTGTCCTGCATGTCTAGATTCCTGATTCGCTCAGGTCTTGTTTCATGCAGTGCGACTTCGGCCCTGAGTCTGGCGGTTCAGGGTCATCCAGCAGTTGGCCATGGCACCCAGGCTGCATCCTGGTCTCCTTTGCTTCATTACAGTGCCACCAGATCACAACCCTCTCCGGGTCTCGTACCAACGCAAGCTTATTTTTCATGTGAACAGGGACTCAGGCCTCCAGAATTTCGGTCCATCCTCAATTGTGTCGCAGGGCTCCTCCGTGTCCGGTCCCTCCACGGTGCCAGGTTTCAGGTCTTCAGTATCGCCGGAGAGTTGATCAGCGCTGTCCGTTGATTCGGTATAAAGATGTCCCAAGCTACAGAGTCGGAGGATAACATGTCCTTACCCGGGTTTTCTGTGTCAGGACGCACCAGTAACCCGTCCCTTCGTAGCTGGACGATCCCGTAACTCATTGCGGAGCTTAACAGAAGGGGAATCCATTGTCCCGCTTCAGCTAGGAAGGCGGAACCCTATCGTCTCCTGCTGGCGGAGCCAGAGGGTTCTAATGACAGGCCCTCTCCTCCATTCAGCTGTCCCTGCTGCAGTTGCAGTCCACCATCGGCAGTCTGGCCGGTTCGGTGGCAAATGTCCAGCCAGAAGGGGGGGATTAGGAGTCCCTGCCTCCGGCGGCGCCGCCATCTCCAGCCCCACCACCTATTCCTTCAACGCCCCAGGACGCGGCGCCAGGAACTTCCAGAGGCAGACCCCGTCGGTAATCCAGCTCCGCCATTCAGCTCCCTCCTGTTGGACTGGGGCCCCTGGTAGCATCCGCTCGGACCTTAGTCCAGCATTCTTTAGCCGCCAATACCGCCAGGAATTATGATGCCGGGTTCAAGGTCTTAAGTCAGTTTGTAGACACCCATCCACAGGGGGAGGGGGACGAAGTCACATTCCTCATGGCGTTTATAGCTCATTGCCACTCTCACCGCCACCTATCGTTCAACACCATCAAGCTGTATCTGGCAGGCATTTAGCACCATCGGATGCTCGGTGACCCCTCTGCCAAGTCCATTCTGGCTAATCAAGCCATTAAGGCTACTCTCAGGGGTATTCAGAAGGATAGCACGGCGGTTCAGGTGCGCAGGCTTCCAGTCTCGGGTGAGCTATTCCATAGGTTGTCCGTAGCCCTAGACGGTCCCCCTTTTGGGCACTCGGCCAGCATCTCCACCAAAGCGGCCATGTACCTTGGGTTCTATGGGTTTCTTAGGCCGGGGAGTTCACCTGCTGCTCGGTCAATTGTTCAACCCTGCTCAGGCGGCTCTTGTCCGGCATTCGGACCATTTTACACTGTCCATCCCGTCTACCAAAACCAATCAAGCAGGTCCTCCCACCGAGGGAGAGGTCTTCCCCCATCTAATTGCTGGTGTCCCATCAAGGTTCTCAAGGAACTTTTAGCCTCACTTCAGTCTCCCGCCTTAGACGGCCCGTTGCTCCCGATAACGGTAGGCCCCTTCCTTCTGCCCTTTCATCTTCAACATCCGCACTCTGGCGACAGGGTTGGGATACAATCCCAGTTCGATCTCCGGACACTCCTTTCGCTTAGGGGCCGCTTCCGCAGCATCCAGTCAGGTGCCGGCTCATGTCATCCGCAATATGGGTCGTTGGCGGTCGTCATGTTACGCAGGGTACATCACCAATCCCCAGGCTGAAATTTCCAGAGCCTTTTGTTCATTAGCTTATAGGTCTCCTTTGCTCAGTAAAACTGTTGCACCCTACACTGTGCCAGTCGTCATTATTTTGCCTACATATTTAGGCCTTACCTCGTCTCTGGATCCGGGCACACTCCAGCCAGATAGGTCAGGGCAGTACGTAGGCATGCCTCTTCTGTTCCTCGCTCAGCTCCTACTACAAATAGTAAAGGCTTTGTACAGCCTGTAATTGTGGGAGGAGCTCTCGCCCCTATTTATTCTCAGCGGTCCAAGCAGGAGGGCGCTCGGTTCCTGTGCCCCTCCCTCCCGTCCCATTTTCTCATCTATTCCTCCTTGGGTGGCCCACATATTTAGGCCTTACCTCGTCTCTGGCTCCGGGCACACTCCAGCCAGATAGGTCAGGGCAGTACGTACGCATGCCTCTTCTGTTCCTCACTCAGCTCCTACTACAAATATATATATATGTATCACATAATGCCCCAAATTGGATACCACTACACAGTAAGGGCTCGTTCACATGACCGCGTGAAGCCCGTGCCTGTATTGCGGACCGCATTTGCGGATCCGCAATACACAGGTCCCGTTCCGTGGCCATTCCGTATCACAGATGCGGATCCATTCATTTTAATGGGTCCGCAAATCCGGAGATGCGGAACGGAACACTACGGAAGCACTACGGTGTGCTTTCTGAAGTTCCGTTCTGTGCTTCTTCACCGCAAAAAGATAGCACAGACCCATTCCCTATGCAGCTGCCACACGGCAGGTGCCCGTTCTTAGCGGAACGCAATTTGCGGTCCACAGCACGGGCTTCACACGGTTGTGTGAACAAGCCCTTAATGCGATATTTAGAAATCTCATCTGGAAGAGGGGAGTACCACGTATAAAGCTCACTACACTGTGCAGACCAAAAACCCAAGGTGGACTTAATGTCCCAGACCCATGGATATATCACTTGGCGGCCCAACTGCAGTATGTTAGGGGCTGGGGAGATGAGGATAGGACCAACATAGCTGGGAGGATTTTACAGCACCTCCTTAACAGAAAATGCCTAATGGCAGCCCTGGAAGATGGAATCTTTTATAGGAAAGGGGATCAATGCTGACTGTTACGCACAATACATGAAGTATGGTGGAAAGCTAGAAAACAAGCTGGCATTTCTGGGTATACAAAGCTTACTCTGATATGGCCCAATCACATATATGGGGAATTAGATAAAGTGTCAAGTGCTCAAATCTGGGAAAGACATGGACTCTGCGTGTGTCAACTATTTGACGACGGTTCCCTTAAGGAATATGCCCAGTTACAACAAGAATTTGAACTGCCCAAGTCCCTTTTCTATGTTTACTTACTGATAAGACATGCCATAAAGACACAGGAGCAGCAAGGGGTGATAGCACCTGCTGCAAAACATCTTATTATAGATCTTACTACTTCACATGGGGATACTAACGGAGTAATTTCACTTCACTATTGGAGTCTTATGGTGGCTCAATAAAAAATAAAAACATTGCAATTCCATGACAAGTGGCAACGAGAGGTTCCTGGCCTAACAGTGGAACAAAGTGTTAGAGGACTTCCCTGTAGTGGCAGTAAGTGAGGCCCATAGGGTCTCTCAGTTGTACCTACTCCATAGAGTATACAGAACTCCTATAGTAATGAAGAAAATGGGTTATCGGGAGGATGATAGTTGCCCGAGATGTTGGACACCTAACGCTGACCTAATTGATCTTATATGAAACTGTCCACGACTGAGACGATACTGGGCAGATGTTCTTGACCTTATAAACAATGTGTTTTGCATAAAAATAGATTTGTATATAAAAAAAGAGGTAATATCAAGACATTTGAGATAATATGGTCCTCATGGTTGCAGCATTACAATGTCATAATCTAGTCATGTTTGGTGTAGCATAGAGCAGAGGACCCTAGGGTGACTAGCAGTATAGATTGGGCATTGCTCATGATGAACTAGAAAATGAATCACACAGAGTCCAGCGATAATCTACGAACTCTGAACTTTATTGGTAATACATCACCGGTGACTCCATTATGGACCTTCTTTTGGCCGCAGTCCTACTATATGTTATTTTTATGGTTTATGAATCCTTTTGTTTAATGGATTGCTATTTATTATATTATACACATTAGTTACCCATGTAACATCGCAGCCATATTTGATAAAGATAAATAAATTATATAATTTAATTTTTTAATTATTGCATATCTAATATATAAAGCTGAGTGTATGTATATGAGTGTGTGTGTATGTATGTATGTCCGCTAAAGGAATCCACACTGTCGCATTTACGATCATGAAATTTGGCACACAGGTACATCAGGTGTCCGGGTCTCAGCTCTTTAGCACGTACCGTTCCTGAGATATAAAAAAAAAATTCAAATATGGCACATCACATGACCTACATTAGCCAATAGAAGCCTGCAGGTCTTTCTCTTTATATACCAACTGCCATACACACAGTCACATGTCCCTTATCAGCCAATAGAAGCTTGCAGGTGCTTAGTCTCCACATACACAGAGCTTTACACCAGGTTTCCATAACAACCCAGCCATTTTACTTCACTGCTTTAGGTCAGCTTTAAAGGGGCAGGACAACACTATTAAGGGAGCAGAGTACTGTGGAGGTTACAGTTCAGGGGGCAGGTAGGGTGGCCAATTAGGCCACCCTCAAAAGACGGACTTAAAAACCCCACCCCCAGTCCCACTAAGCCACGCCCATGATCTGGTTAGGTCACGCCCATCCCACTCCGCAGCCGACAGGGATTGAAAAAATGAAGGTAAAATCAACTTTTGTCAGCAGCAGGGGTGGGAGGGACGGTGACTTTCTCCCTGGAGCTCACGCTGAGACAGCACAGTGCTGCTGTCTGAGAGTGAGCTGTTCAAAAGGACATCCCTCTATGAGATATTCTCAATAAATGCATTAGCAAATAGAAGCCTGGTCACGGGACCCTTATCAGCCAATAGAAGCTTGCAGGCCCTTAGTCTCCACATACACACAGTTTTACTCCAGGTTTCCATAACAACCCAGCCATTTTACTTCACTGCTTTAGGTCAGCTTTAAAGAGGCAGGGTGCTGTGGATGACACTGTTAAGGGAGTAAAGTGCTGTGGAGGTCAAAGTTCAGGGGCAGGTAGGGTGGCCATTCATGCCACCCTCAAAAGACAGACTTTAAAACCCTGCCCCAGGTCCCGCTAAGCCACGCTCCCTCCCACTTTGCAGGCGATGGGGATTGAAAAAATAAAGGTAAAAACAACTTCTGTCAGCTGCAGGGGTGCCGGAAGGATGGCAGGGAGTATGAAAGCCGAACTGTCTGGCCTAAAACTGGACCTCTGGTCACCCTAGGGGCAGGCTGCTGTGGAGGTCACAGTTAAGGGGACAGTCCGCTATGGAGGTCAGTGTTAAGGGGCAGATTGCTGTAAAGGCCACTGTTAAGGGGACGGGGTGTTGTGGAAATCACTGTTAAGGAGATGGGGTAGTGTGGAGGTCACTAATAAAGGGGCGGCCACTGTGAAGGTCACTGTTAAAGGGGCGGGCTGCTGTGATGGTCACTGTTGAGGGGGGCGGAATGCTGTCAATGTCACTGTTAAAGGGACGGGCTGCTGTGGAGGTCACTGTTATAGTGGATACTGTCGATATCTTTTAACGACACACAAACATTAAATGAAATAGCTGAAATATACCCGTGGAAAACCAGGTCCTTCTGCTAGTTTATTATAATATTAAGAGTTTACTTCAGGTGTAAATAGGAAGTATGCCAACATGTAAGGGTAGAGTACTGCATGGCCATACGAGTAATTTAATTAGGACTGCACAGTTTAGTTGATCTGCATCCTTATTGGCCGTGCAGTATTGTGGGAGCCACGTGGCCACATGACAATGCCGACTGACTAAACAACGCAGATTCAGTTTAATTAGAGCCTGGTGTGCAAGACTGCGCTGCACTACCCTACCCTAACATATCATTACATTAGTAAGGTACACCTCTCATCGCTTTTTAAAATGTTTTCAGTGTAAAAAAAACCTTAAAGATGGAACATATTTAAACCTGTTCTAAAATGAGCATTTTGCCATCACTTTGCCCTATAGATAAAATGGATCCATCAATGTATTCACAATATATATACACACTTTATGGACCAAGGCGTACACATACACAGTCAAGTCACATTATTATGACCACTTCCTACTTCCGATGTCGCCAGTGTATAGCTTATGAAGGAAGTGACGTGCCGTGAGCTGGATTGGTGGGTATATAAGGTGTGTGATAGGCTGTCTGCACACATGTCCATCACTGCTGTCAGAGGTAAAAGGGCTGATTTATTAGAGTTGCAAAAAGGGATGATTATTGGCTTTTGGCCCAAGGGCAGCATTTCTGAAACTGCGCAGTTTGTTAACTGTTCGCATGTTGCTTTGGTGAAAGTGGATTGTGAGTGGACAAATGGCACCATTGTGAATAAGTGACGTGGAAGCTGTGGAGCACTATGTGCCATTGTTGTAAGAGATGAAAGTTGGCGACGAATGTGTGTGAGGGTGGACTGACATGCTACAGTAGAGCAGCTCACTGCCAACATGAACCAGGGACTACCAGACGTGTGTCTAAAACATCAGTTCATTGAACTCTACTGCAAAACCTTATTGAGTCACTCACAGCCCATCTAGCTGCTGTCTGTGCTGCACACAGCGGTTACTCTGGATATCATAATAATTTAAAGGGGTTCTCCGGGAATTAAGAAAATGAAAATACCGTATTTTTTGCTTTATAAGACATACTTTTCACCCCCAAAAGTGTGGGGAAAGTGCATCTTATAAAGCAAATAGGCATAGCGGTCAACGATGTGCCAGTGACATGTAAACAGGGGCGCTATCAGGTAATGGCAGGACCCAGCGCAGTCACTGAACTTCAGAGCCCGGTCAGAGCAGCCATCACATATAAAGTGCATGCAGCAGCCCCTAGCAGTGCTGCTTTGCTAAACTAGCTGTAATTGCTTCTCTGCAGTACTCACTATGCACGGAGCGGGCAGGCCAGCAGCGCGAGTCACTCACTCAGTCACGCTCCTTCCCACTTCATTAATGCATAGTGAGTACTGCAGATAAGCGATTACTGCTAGTTTAGCTAAGCAGAACTGCTAGGGGCTGCTGCATACACTTTATACGTGATGGCTGGGCTGCTATAACTGGGGCCCAATGTAATGGGGTCAGATTCCCCCCCATAACAGTTATCCACAGATCCCCCTATAAGTGTCCTCCACAGATCCGCCTATAAGTGTCCTCCACAGATCCCCATAACAGTGTCATCCACAGATCCCCCATAACAGTGCGCCATCCACAGATCTCCCATTAGTTTAAAACTCACCAAAAGCACACCATTTGGTACAAAATATTTTCTTTTCTTAATTTTCTCCACAAAAACCTAGGTGCGTCTTATCATCAGGTGCGTCTTATAAAGTGAAAAATACGCTAGTTATAATGGCTCCTTTTGTCTAGGAAGTAATCATTAGGATAAATAAAATGGCCGCCATCCTATTGGTACACAAAAATCCTGTCCTAATCACACAGGAGGACAAGTTACTTTACAACACTGAGCTAAAGACCTGCCTCTTCCTCCTCTCCTACTTGTCAGGGATTGTGATCCTGAATACAGCTGATAAGATCTTCAACTCAATCTCTGTAGGAATGGAGTTCATGAGGAGACATGAAGTACAGAGAGGACGGACAGGACAGACTGTGATAATGTGGTCTGCTCCCCAGACAAAACAAGCCATTATAACTAATAAAAGGTATTTGGGAATATATTTATAATAAAGAAATATTTACATATTTTAATTTTCCAAATTCCCAGAGAACTCATTTAACTTGACTGTGTATATATTTACTGTATACATATGTTGCTTATCGTAAGCTAATCAAAATGCTTGTTTGAACCTTACCATATATATATTCTCTAGATATAATGGTTATGATGACTACATGCATAGAAATGTTCCTGTGCAGTAGTAATCTGCATTCTTTGCACTATTTGATTTATACTTTGTACTTTAGTGTTTCGATTAGTCATTAATTCTGATGTTCTCTTCTACTTCTCTGTTTTCTCATTGACTGTTTGTTTTAAATGCATTTTCCGACAAGGATATACTACATTGCGAATCCGCACAAATGATGGGAGACTTTGAAGCTCAGCAGGTGCGTAAGTACCTATATTTGTCAATAGATGTAGGCGTCTGAGGACAGGTGCCTCTTTTTTACTTGGCCTACAGCATGTTCTGATATATAAGAATATATTTATTGTGCTATCTATAGAAGAGTTTGTGTAGCATCTGACATGTTAGAAGGTTTAGAAAATCCATCAAATGACATTTCTATAAACAGTCCTGTTTGCTGACGATCTGCTAGTTATACATTGGAAACTGTACGCAATGACACAACTTTCAGGACACAACCCAGCAAGACATGGCTACATTTTGACTTCATTAGTGCAGTACGTTTAAAGGGAGCCTGTCATCACTTTTTACCATGCTCAATTGCTGATGGCTGGGGAGAGCAGGAACAAGTTGCATTTTATGGAGTTTAGCTCATCAGGAGTAGTAAGAATGTCAAGTTTTATTCTGCCTGATTCTCGTCCTCTTGTATGTGGCTAGAGTGGAGCACCGTAGTGATGTGCTCTCCTCTCTCTGCATTGAGCTGATTTACAGACCCTCCCCTCTGCTCTGAGTGACAGCTGTAGTCGTCTCCTGGTTGGATGCTGTCACGCAGAGGGGAGGGTCTGTAAATCATCTTAATCCAGAGAGCACTTTACAGTGAAGCCCTGCCGTCAGTGCACTTGCAGGAGCAGAACATGGCAGAATAAAGGTTCCTATTCACACCAATCCTGATGAGAAGAAGCTCCACAAAAAGGTATGTTTGTGTTGCTTTTCCCAGCCCCTAAGTAGTGCTGTCAACAGTTTAGCATGGTCAAAACTGCTGACAGGCTCCATTTAACTTTTTTCTGCTTGAGTCGCACTCCAGTAGACTGGTATGATCTCTATTCATGTTTATCAGAGTTTGACTTTTGTATTGCATAACATTTGATATAATTTTGTAATACTGGTATATTGAGAGCGTTTGCCAATGTGGGATATTAAAGCTGTGTGTGGCATATTCCCTGACATGATATCAGCAATTTTAAGATATGATATATGCAAAAATTCTTGTTTTTGTTGTAAAAGGGTGGAGTAGTGTCATTAAAAAAAGGCCGATTTACATTTTAAAAGTGAAATGACATTGAAAAAGTTGGGCAACTATTGCTCAGCTGAAGTCATTGCTAGCCCAGCCCTTAGTACTGACCAACTTTATGCAAGAATGGATTGGCGCATTTCTGGCTTCCTTCATGCACATATTTGGTGTAGTGCTTTTTTCATGTTGCTTGCATCTTGACAGGCATTTTTTACCTATAGAGAAGTGTTTGAAAAACGCCATAGCAAAACATGCTGCAAATGGGCACAAAAAAAAAAAAAAAAAAGGCTGCTAAAAGAAAAACCATGTTTTATAATGAAATTAACGGGAAAGGGAATGAAAAAACGATGTGTGAATCCATCCTATAGGATCTAGTTGTCAGGGATTTTGTAAAAAAAAATATGTTATATGATATGGCTGAGTAATGGTTGTTTTATTATTTTATATCAATTCCTGCTCGTGGCCCTTTATTTTAAAAACTCTTTAATAAATGTAAATATGGGATAGAGAGATTTTAGCAAAGAAAATAAATATAAAAAACAAATGGGTTCTTGTGAATTGTGGCCAGCATTGACAACTGGGTTGTACTGTTCCCCTTGACAATATGTTATGTCTCTACATAGTTTGAGACTGTGGAGAATATGTAGGAATATGCCCCAGTTGCAAATGTATTTATACATTTCCAGGAGAACTAATGGTGGAATGGCACAATGTAGTTTTAAGGAAAGTTGTTCCGGAAATCTTTTTTTTTATGGTAATGGAGGTGTTTGCTAAATACAGGTGAAGCTCGAAAAATTAGAATATCGTGCAAAGTTCATTTATTTTAGTAATGCAACTTAAAAGGTGAAGCTAACATATGAGATAAACTCATTACATGCAAAGCGAGATATTTCAAGCCTTTTTTTGTTATAATTTGCATGATTATGGCTTACAGCTTATGAAAACCCCAAAATCACAATCTCAGGTACCCTTTGCTCAGGGAGTATGGAATAATTAGATGACTAGAGTGCGACACGTTGAGCCTAGAATATTGAACCTTTTCACAAAATTCTAATTTTAAGCTGCATTAATGCAATTCCTTTTAATTTGCATTACTGAAATAAATTGACTTTTGCACGATATTCTGATATACTGAGAGCAGCGCATGCCATGTTATGTGATACTAGGCTGCGCAGTAGCGCAGCCTAGTATCAGTAAAAGGCAAATCCCGGTATCAAATCGATACCTGTACCCGTACAAAAGTATCGATTGGGTATTGATAATTCGATACCCGGTGCAACCCTAGATAGATCCCTGTTCTTTAATAAAACAGGTCACCCACTCTTACCCCATTGTCATCCCATTGATTAAAAGGACCTGACTTTAATTGTACCTTCAAATTATCTACTAATCCTTCAAATTATGTACCAATCCTAAAAGAATGTGGTCTACTAATCAAGTTGGATATTTTTGACTCATTTGATTGATCTGGTTATCTTTATCTACTTTTTAGGACTTGTTTAAAAATCTGATGTAGTTTTACGTCAAATTTATGCAGAAATATAGAAAATTCCGATGGGTTCAAAAGCTTTCACACACCGCTTAACTCATATAACGTCACACGGTAATATCATCCCTTTAGATGCAATAATAAAGGGTACAAATGTCACTTGCTTAGATAGATAGATATAGATATGCACAAATTAGTCATGCATTCACGAGCACGCAGGATAAAAGCCTTTTGATTACTAGGGCAAACTCCTTTTTGGACTTTTGTTTTAAATTTAGGGATACACAACTTACCCTTTCTCAAATATATCACAGATTTCAGGACTGTTTAGGAGAAATAACAACATTCAACAGCGAGGGAGGCTGGGAGGCTGAACTAGGCGATGGGAGTTGTGTTGATTGGGATATAGTATATCAAAATATAAAAAAAGTATCGAGCTCCCAAAAATATACATCGCCTGTACTACTCCCCCGCCTTCCTCGCCAAAATATATAAGGAAAGAAGAGGTACGTGTTGGAAGTGCTCGGCGGAAAATGCTGATCTAAGTCACTTGCTATGGAACTGTCCAGAAATAAGTGGATTTTGGACCAGTATTTATAAAGATCTATATAGGAGATATAAGATTAAATTGAACCGCTGTTTTATGCAGGCAATACTAGGTCTCCTTTCCCCTATTAATTTAATGCCCTATCAGATTAGTGTTTCTTTGGAGAGTTTCATGGCTGCAAAGGCCTTGATTCTTAAATATTGGGGCACTAAAAAGAGCCCTAGCTATTCTGAGTGGAGGGCTCAGATAGACACCATCGATGCCTATAGGAGATTAGTAAGAAAATCATAAGAATCAGAATAATGTTGGAAAGGGTAGATTTTTTATTATCCTCCGCTCCAAAACTTTTGGTTATCTACGGCACTAGGAAATAATTCCAGGTGGCAATAAAGGTACAGTTGGATCCCGCAGCAGTGAATCAAGGGGGGGGGGGGGGGGGGGGGTTAAAGAGGTCAATTATATTAACTGGTGTATGATAATGTGTTATTTCTAAACTGTATGTAATGGAATTTTGTATATTTGGCTCAGAAAACAATAAAGAATCTTTTTTTTTTTTTTTAAAAAAGCTTTCACACACCTCTACCTGACATAATTTATACCTATATTTAAAGGGGTTGTGTCGCTTCAGCAAATAGCATTTATGTAGAGGAAGTTGGTACAAGCCACTTACTAATGTATTGTGATTGTCCATCTTGCTTCCTTTGCTGGCTGGATTCATTTTTCCATCACATTATACACTGATCGTTTCCATGGTTACGACCACCCTGAAATCCATCAGTGGTGGTTGTGCTTGCACACTATAGGAAAAAAACAGGACATAGTCTAGTGCAGTGTATTCCAACCAGTGTGCCTCCAGCTGTTACAAAACTACAACTCCCAGCATGCCCGCACAGCCAAATGCTTTCCGGGCATGCTGGGAGTTGTAGTTTTGCAACAGCTGGAGGCACACTGGTTGGGAAACACTGCTCTACATAATAAATGCTATTTGCTGAAGTGAGACAACCCATTTAAAAAAAAACTTCTTGAGGCTGCATTTCTACTAACATTTTTTTATGATGTTTTAG
Organism: Bufo gargarizans; assembly: GCF_014858855.1. Classification (NCBI taxonomy): domain Eukaryota; kingdom Metazoa; phylum Chordata; class Amphibia; order Anura; family Bufonidae; genus Bufo; species Bufo gargarizans. The sequence goes on from NC_058081.1 coordinate 177,515,935, forward strand.
ATAAGATATTTTCAACTTGATTATAAAGGGATTTCGTTACATTTCATTTTGTAGTATCCTATATTTGATTACTAATATGACTTGTGTATGATATTGGCTAGAAAGAAACACATGTTTGGTTGCTACAGCAACTCGGTGTTACTAAGAGACAACATTGGGAATCTTATTCTTTGCCTTATCAGTGAAATATTTATTTTTCACAGAATCGAAATTTGCTAGGTCAGATTTTTCAGTATTTGATTATTTTGTTTTCTTTTTTTAAAACCACTTTTAACTTCATTAAATAAATTTCATAAAGATTTTAAAGAGAAAATGTTGGACTATATGAGATAGGTATATCCAGATTCTCCTTCCTATAAGTCTACCCTGTGCTATCATTGTTTTGACCAAGCAATAAGCAGATCATATGTTTCATTGTTTCATCTTTCTTTCATGAACTGAGTGATGGAGGGTCGGAATTTTATAGGGATTAACACAATGTACTGTCACTTTAGTAGCCCATAAACGCCTTGCTATGTATGAAACCTGCACAGCATGTATGGTGGTGTTTGGTTTTCTCCTTTACAGAAACAGGTGCAGACTGTATTTGTTAAAATAGCAACATTTTTAGTTTTCCTCTCTTTATATGAAAGAAAAAGGCACAAAAGCTTAGTGGTTGCCCTGCGCTCTAGGTGACACTCATACTTGGTTGTTATTCACTCTTAGTGGTACAATATACTTGAACGTTCTAGAAACTTCCATAGTCTTTTGCATACATAAGTTATAACCATGGCAAATCAAAGTTAACTTACAAGGGCCACAGGTTAGTGTTGCGTCCACATAATGTCTGGGGCAGCGTTAACATCAAACTGCACTCTAGAACTTGACACAGTTAAGTATTAACTCACAGTTTAACGTTAAAACACAACTGAAGGAAGGTCACCCTATTCCTGAGAGCCCTTTATTAACCGACCCCTTTTACCACTCTAGTCAATTCTACAAACCGGATTCCAAAAAAGTTGGGACACTATACAAATCGTGAATAAATACTGAATGCAATGATGTGGAGGTGCCAACTTCTAATATTTTATTCAGAATAGAACATAAATCACGGAACAAAAGTTTAAACTGAGAAAATGTACCATTCTAAGGGAAAAATATGTTGAATCACAATTTCATGGTGTCAACAAATCCCCAAAAAGTTGGGACAAGGCCATTTTTACCACTGTGTGGCATCTCCCCTTCTTCTTACAACACTCAACAGATGTCTGGGGACCGAGGAGACCAGTTTCTCAAGTTTAGAAATAGGAATGATCTCCCATTCATGTCTAATACAGGGCTCTAACTGTTCAATCGTCTTGGGCCTTCTTTGTTGCACCTTCCTCTTTATGATGCGCCAAATGTTCTCTATAGGTGAAAGATCTGGACTGCAGACTGGCCATTTCAGTACCCGGATCCTTCTCCTACACAGCCATGATGTTGTGATTGATGCAGAATGTGGTCTGGCATTATCTTGTTGAAAAATGCAGGGTCTTCCCTGAAAGAGATGACGTCTGGATGGGAGCATATGTTGTTCTAGAACCTGAATATATTTTTCTGCATTGATGGTGCCTTTCCAGAAATGCAAGCTGCCCATGCCACACGCACTCATGCAACCCCATACCATCAGAGATGCAGGCTTCTGAACTGAGCGTTGATAACAACTTGGGTTGTCCTTGTCCTCTTTGGTCCGGATGACATGGCGTCCCAGATTTCTAAAAAGAACTTTGAATCGTGACTCGTCTGACCACAGAACAGTCTTCCATTTTGCCACACTCCATTTTAAATGATCCCTGGCCCAGTGAAAACGCCTGAGCTTGTGGATCTTGCTTAGAAATGGCTTCTTCTTTGCACTGTAGAGTTTCAGCTGGCAACGGCGGATGGCACGGTGGATTGTGTTCACTGACAATGGTTTCTGGAAGTATTCCTGAGCCCATTCTGTGATTTCCTTTACAGTAGCATTCCTGTTTGTGGTGCAGTGTCGTTTAAGGGCCCGGAGATCACGGCATCCAGTATGGTTTTACGGCCTTGACCCTTACGCACAGAGATTGTTCCAGTTTCTCTGAATCTTCGGATGATGTTATGCACAGTTGATGATGATAGATGCAAAGTCTTTGCAATTTTTCGCTGGGTAACACCTTTCTGATATTGCTCCACTATCTTTCTGCGCAACATTGTGGGAATTGGTGATCCTCTACCCATCTTGGCTTCTGAGAGACACTGCCACTCTGAGAAGCTCTTTTTATACCCAATCATGTTGCCAATTGACCTAATTAGTGTTAATTGGTCTTCCAGCTCTTCGTTATGCTCAAATTTACTTTTTCCAGCCTCTTATTGCTACTTGTCCCAACTTTTTGGGGATTTGTTGACACCGTGAAATTTTGAATCAACGTATTTTATCTTTAAAATGATACATTTACTCGGATTAAACGTTTGATCTGTCATCTACGTTCTATTACAAATAAAATATTGACAAATAAAATATTTGCCATCTCCACATCATCGCATTCAGTTTTTATTCACGATTTGTATAGTGTCCCAACTTTTTGGGAATCCGGTTTGTACTAAAGGTCAGCACTGAACCAACCAGGCCGCACCACAGACCTCAGGGCAGCCAACGTCCCACTTCTTGCTGATCACCAGTCCTTTCCAGTCCACGCAGCCCATCCTAGACTCAGCTGTAGCCTCCCCCAGGCTTGAGTTCACCACCACCCAGCCCACATTCACTTGTCTTCTGGCTAACATTTCTCACAGCCAGAGTAGACTCCCAAGTACTTACCCCTCCCCCAGGCTGACAGTATGCTTAGCCCAATTTGTACAGAGCTCTGTAGGTTGTCCCTTCCTGTGGTTGTTCTTTCCTGTGGCTAGATTACCCCAGCCCACTTCTCCCAGCCTACTGGAGTGAATTGTGCCAAGTTTATTAAAAGGCACACACATCTTGGTAAATTTGGTGTGTTTTGGACTCTCTTAAAGTGAGAAAATGACATGTACACCTGCACGTTGCACTGTTTTCTCACCTTAGTATTACTAAATCTGTTTAAAAGTTTATCGGCCATTGCCTCTTCCTGGTAAACCACATCCCCTCCAACTTTTGGCGAGCACTGCTTGAAAAATTACATTCATGCACAATTTGCACTCTTTTGCACAGATTGTGACTTTTTAAAGCCAAAAAGCTTCCCCAAAGCTGTTTACAAATTCCTACCACAGTCTTTGTTACCTTAAAAAGGTTATTCAGCACTACAAACAGGTATTCCATAGAATAAGTTACTGTGTATTACAGTGTTTTGTCAGGATTTACCTGTTGATGGCCAATCCTCAGGATAGGTTATCAGTATCAGATTGATGGGTGTCAAATCAATGTACGAAGAGGCTGCTTTGCTCAATGAGACCTTACATCTCTTCCCATGCCATGTTACGTCGTCAGTTTCATATGGATGACCTATTGAGAACACAGTTACGTGTTTATGGAAGTGTAGTCATTTTTTCGATTTTGATAATGCAATGACACAGACACATGTGACCGAGAGTGGTCTCCCTTCCATCGTCACACCCCCCTCCCCTGGTTTTATCGGTGCATCATAAAGTCATCTAAGTGCTGAATGCAGTTTTTGTTTCCCCATAGCAATGAATGGGTCAGACCAAAAATATGGTTGTGTGCATGAGTACTTTCACACTAGCGTTTTTCTTTTCCGGTGTTGAGTTCCGTCCTAGGGGCTCCATACCGTAAAAAAACTGATCCGTTTTATCCTAATGCATTCTGAATGTAGAGCATGCTGCAGTTTTCTTTCCGGCCCAAAATCCTGAACAATTGGCGGAATGACGGATCCAGCATTAATTTTCATTAAAAATGCATTAGTGCCCTCAGGGGTAAGGAGATCTGACGGTCTTTTCTCCTTACCTTCACACTGTGCATACGCACACCGGTGGGGGGTGGATGCAGCATATTGGGGGCATAACCCCAACCCTTGTGAGGGTAAGGAGATTTCACAATCCGCATGTGCACAGTGTGAGGGTAAGGAGAAAAGACCGTCAGATCTCCTTACCCCTGAGGGCACACGCACGGTGTCCGTGAGTCAGCACTCTCTGTAATTTTACCTTACCCATGCCGTGTCAGTGCGCTTGCGCTGAGGCACACCCCCCTAGGAGTTGAGACGCACACCCCCGGAAATCACAAGGGGTGAGGTATTTTCACGAGTAAGGATTTTTGTTAGAACACCGGCAAAACGCGATTTGCGCATACCTTTAAAAATGCAAAGAAAAATAAATACTGGATCCGTTTTTCCAGATGACATCGGAGAGACGGATCCAGTATTTCAATGCATATGTCAGACGAATCCGGATCCGTCTGACAAATGCAATCCGTTTGCGTCAGGATTGCCGGATCCGGCAGGCAGTTCCAGCGTCGGAACTGCCTGCCGAAATCCTCTGCCGCAAGTGTGAAAGTATCCCAACTGTATTTACAGTATGTAAAAGGACAAAATGACCTCACATATGGTAACTGCTTGAATGTTTAATAGGTTATATGGGCTATAGATATTGGTGACTTCCTCAGAATAGGTCATCATCCTTAATATTAATGGGAGTCCAACACCCAGTACCCTCACAATCAGCTGCTTCAGGCTGTCACGATGCCAGAGGCTAAAAGTGTTCTGAGCAGAAGCTGAAGGCCTCAAATATTGTGTCGTTTGTGGTCCCGACATACTGAAGCTCAACCCCCATTCACTTGAAGGCAAACTGAGCTGCAGTACCCTGGCACGGCCACTACATAGTGTATGGCTCCAGCTCCGTACACTGACTAGTCTCCACTGCAAAACAGCTGGTTGTGGGGGTGCTGGGTTTCTGACTCCCACCTATCTGATGATGTCACCAATATCAGTAGCCTGGAGAACCCCTTTAATCTTGGACATAAATCCGTACAGTTTAATTTGGTGACCACACTGATTTGGAGCAAAAGGGGGGAATTGTCAGAGGTGCGTGCCTTTGATACATTTTTTAAACTGACCCCAAAAAGATTTGCTCTAATTTATGGAAAATGAGACACTGTACGTGGTAATATTCTCATGTCAGTTACTTTGATGTTTACTAGCGTCTTCCACTTAGTTCTAGCTAATAGAATAAGTGTAATTACGGGGGGATTGGGTAAGGTGCCTGAGAAAAGTTCGGAAAGACAATTTGTTTTAATACATCTCTAAGTGAGTGAGAAGAACATTAGAATATAGCATAGACAGGTGAAAGGCAGATGTGAATGTGCTTGGAGATGTACTGGAAGAATCTTTACCACTTTAAAAATAAAAGCAAGTGAGAAATTCAAGACTGTAGAAATCTCACATTTTAGTGGGAAATTTTGAAGAAGTGTGGGAACATCTTACTGTCTGAAAGTATTTCCTATTTGGGATAGTTTATGGGTTGATTGGATTAATGTCAGACACTGTTTGTCTTTGAGAAAAAAGATTAAGGGAATTATTTAAATAGTATGCGTGTGAAGAAAGGCGAGTACATGCTACAGCTATGTGAGTTTGGGAGAGACAATCATTAGTATCTGGCCTGACATGTCTTTTTTAGTAGATACATTCCCTGTGATATAACTATTCTGCAGCCTCTTCCTAGGCAAGTGACGTCACCTTCATCGGTCACATGTCCTATGTGCAATGCAGTCCCATTAAAGTGAATTGGCCTGGACTGGAATGCCAGACACAGCCGGTATACAGTGTAGGAGGTGGGCTTGCCAGGAGTCCAATGCCTACTGATCTGATATTGATGACTGACAATTGGTCATCAGTATTGTACTCTGGAAAACCCCTTTAAAACTGTACAGGGTGCTGTTCCTCTGTTAGGCTACTTTCACACTTGCGTTTGGTGCTGATCCGTCATGGATCTGCACAAATGGATCCGTTCAGATAATACAAACGTCCTCTCAGTTTCATCAAACAGACACCAAAACGCTGCAGGCCTCCAAAGCGGAATGGAGACGGAACGGAGGCAAACTGATGCATTCTGAGCGAATCCTTTTCCATTCAGAATGCATTAGGGCAAAACTGATCCGTTTTGGACCGCTTGTGAGAGCCCTAAAAAAACAAGGGTAAAATTGTGGAAAAGGGAGTCTAAATCTCAAGTCGTTTCATAGTGATTGCCATAGGAGCTAGGTAGGGAAGCCGGTAATTATATGCACACTAAAGGTATGAGATTATAGGAGCTTCTATGGCTGAAAGGAAGTTGTTTCTTCTCGCGTGAATCAGCAGAAAACTAGAATATCAACGGCTAAACCTAAAAGAAGTGAATATAGGTAATACACAAAAAGATTCAGAAGCGCTAGAGGCAAGCAAAAAAATAATGATTGCGGTGATATTATACGATTTAGATGCTGAAAGCCTTGAGAAATAAGAATTGAAGGGAATGTGTCGGTACAGCTGTTTATGAGAGTTTGGTTTATGATACTCATGTGCTTGTTACTATACAGGTCCTTCTAAAAAAATTAGCATATTGTGATAAAGTTCATTATTTTCTGTAATGTACTGATAAAGATTAGACTTTCATATATTTTAGATTCATTACACACCAACTGAAGTAGTTCAAGCCTTTTATTGTTTTAATATTGATGATTTTGGCATACAGCTCATGAAAACCCAAAATTCCTATCTCAAAAAATTAGCATATCATGAAAAGGTTCTCTAAACGAGCTATTAACCTAATCATCTGAATCAACTTATTAACTCTAAACACCTGCAAAAGATTCCTGAGACTTTTAAAAACTCCCAGCCTGGTTCATTACTCAAAACCGCAATCATGGGTAAGACTGCCGACCTGACTGCTGTCCAGAAGGCCATCATTGACACCCTCAAGCAAGAGGGTAAGACACAGAAAGAAATTTCTGAACGAATAGGCTGTTCCCAGAGTGCTGTATCAAGGCACCTCAGTGGGAAGTCTGTGGGAAGGAAAAAGTGTGGCAGAAAACGCTGCACAACGAGAAGAGGTGACCGGACCCTCAGGAAGATTGTGGAGAAGGACCGATTCCAGACCTTGGGGGACCTGCGGAACCAGTGGACTGAGTCTGGAGTAGAAACATCCAGAGCCCCCGTGTACAGGCGTGTGCAGGAAATGGGCTACAGGTGCCGCATTCCCCAGAAACAGCGGCCGAAGCGCCTGACCTGGGCTACAGAGAAGCAGCACTGGACTGTTGCTCAGTGGTCCAAAGTACTTTTTTCGGATGAAAGCAAATTTTGCATGTCATTCGGAAATCAAGGTGCCAGAGTCTGGAGGAAGACTGGGGAGAGGGAAATGCCAAAATGCCTGAAGTCCAGTGTCAAGTACCCACAGTCAGTGATGGTCTGGGGTGCCATGTCAGCTGCTGGTGTTGGTCCACTGTGTTTTATCAAGGGCAGGGTCAATGCAGCTAGCTATCAGGAGATTTTGGAGCACTTCATGCTTCCATCTGCTGAAAAGCTTTATGGAGATGAAGATTTCATTTTTCAGCACGACCTGGCACCTGCTCACAGTGCCAAAACCACTGGTAAATGGTTTACTGACCATGGTATTACTGTGCTCAATTGGCCTGCCAACTCTCCTGACCTGAACCCCATAGAGAATCTGTGGGATATTGGGAAGAGAAAGTTGAGAGACTCAAGACCCAACACTCTGGATGAGCTTAAGGCCGCTATCGAAGCATCCTGGACCTCCATAACACCTCAGCAGTGCCACAGGCTGATTGCCTCCATGCCACGCCGCATTGAAGCAGTCATTTCTGCAAAAGGATTCCCAACCAAGTATTGAGTGCATAACTGAACATAATTATTTGAAGGTTGACTTTTTTTGTATTAAAAACACTTTTCTTTTATTGGTCGGATGAAATATGCTAATTTTTTGAGATAGGAAATTTGGGTTTTCATGAGCTGTATGCCAAAATCATCAATATTAAAACAATAAAAGGCTTGAACTACTTCAGTTGGTGTGTAATGAATCTAAAATATACGAAAGTCTAATGTTTATCAGTACATTATAGAAAATAATGAACTTTATCACAATATGCTAATTTTTTGAGAAGGACCTGTATTTCTATTCTAAAATCCATGCATGGGACCAAATGTTCTGGTGGAATGGGAAACCATTTGGGAATTGGCATTATTGATACACAACTTAATAACCTCAGCTATAAGTGGAGTGTGTAGCAGTGATTTGTAACTGATAGCAATGTTTAGTTTGGCTTAAATTAGAAATCACTTTTCATTTAATCTACGGCGGAGATTGCCTTCTTTTTGCTATACAGATAATTGATTTTGATGAGATTTAATGTTTGTGGAAAGCTGATCCTCTTGAGAATGTTATAAAAATGTCAGGATGTTGCCATGAAAGCTATCCAAGTCTTCCAGGGAGATGTTTCAGCATATTACTTGCAAATTGTACCTGCTTCTGAAACCAACAATGAAGTGCTTGTCTGGTGAAGGGAATATTATTCTGGGCGGTACACTAAGCTAGTTGAGCTGACAGCATGGTTTCCAATTCCAATCTGAAGAACTACATGTGACAGATCTTCCTAGTCAGCATATAACTAAGATCCATTTTATATTCCACCCAGTAAAGTCCATTGTAAAGAACTGAGGAGCACAAACATTGCAGTCCAGAGACTTGTGGTTGACTTTACACGCAGAACTTGCATGGAGGAATATCAAGGAATATGACATGACTTAGTAGATAAAGTATTCCATCTGCAAATTTTAATCCATTTTGGTCGCCATCGAAAGCACTGTTTAACCTAATTGCTTGGGGTAGGCCATTCCAGAGAACTGGTGCAGCTCGGGAGAAGTCTTGGAAGACGAGAGTGGGAGTGTAAAGCACGGGTAGGATGGTAGACAGAAATGAGGGAGGAGATGTAGGGGGATGCAGCACGGTGAAAAGCTTTGTGAGTGAGAGTGAGCAGTTTAAATTAAATCCTATACTGTATGAACAACCAGTGCAATGACTGGCACAGGGCAAAGGCATCGTGTAGTATCCATATCTGCCTCCAGCTCTTCTCTGATATAGTAAGAACACCCAAACTCCTTAGGAGCAAGAAGATATTTGGAACTCTGCCTAGCAAGAAAAGAGGACAGCTATCTCTAATAACGGCTGATTTTGCTCGATAGATAAGAGGGCAGATTTTGATTATGAATATGGGGGGCAGACTGGGGGTTACTTATAGCTTGGACAAAAGTAAAGAACTAGATAAGGGAATGTGCATACAGTAGATTTGTTGCATACATTTCTGCAACACAAAATAAGATTCACATTTATAAATAAGGTTGTTCCTGCTGCACATGCATGATTTTCTGTGTATCCCATTCTGATGAAATTTCTGCAACAAATCTGCTATGTTTTAGTATAAAAGGGGTTGGCCAAGTAGAACAAAAACTCAGCATCAGCTTTGAATGGTCTAAAATAACATAAGAAGTGATGCTTATAACTTTTCTCCTCTGCCTCTCCGTTCATCCTCATCCCTGCTTTCTTTCCTGGCTGCAGTGGTGATGTTCTGTGCACACCATATCACTGCTACAGCCAGTCCCTGAACTCAGCAGTGACATTCCATATACTAGCGAAGACAGTTATTGGCTGCATGGTAAACTGTGTGCACAAAACATCACCCTGCAGCCAGGAAGATGACAAGGGCACCAAGGGAGAAAAATGTTAAGGATTGCTTATTTTGTCATTGTATCACATTTACAGCCGCCGCACAAGTTATTTAACTTTGACAACCCCTTTAAACCCTTAGCGCACCTTGACGTGAATGCCCGTGAGCCATACCCGCTCTATACTTGGCAGGTGGGAAACTGTGTCATACAGCTGACACCTAATGCATCTGAGAGGTTATTCAGAGGGAGGGGCTACTCCTGATCTGTGATTGGCCCCAAAAGTGAAATTGCAGGGTACCGATGAGCTGATATGGTAGCCTACGGCTATGTGTAGGCTCTCAGGCCTGCCATAATGGTGGGGCTTAAAAGGAAGTTTGGCGAATCCCCATAGGCTGCAATAGTAAACTATTGCAGTCTATGGTATAAGCAATTAAACAATCACATGTATCTAAAGGCATTAAAGAAAAATATAAAACATTGCAAAAACAAAAAAGCCAAATAATTCAAAATTAAAATCATCCCACTTCACAATTTTACATTAAACATAATTGGTATTGCCACCTCTGAAAATATCAGAACTATTAGGGTCTATTCACACGTCCGTTTTTTCTTTCCTGATCTGTTCCGTTTTTTGCGGAACAGATCAGGACCAGATCTGGACCCATTCATTTTCAATGGGTTCTGGAAAAAATCGGACAACACAATGTGTGCTGTCCGTTTCGGTTGTTCCGTTCCGCATGTCCGATTCAGGGTCCATTCACACGTCCGTTGTTTCTTTCCTGATCTGTTCCGTTTTTTGCGGAACAGATCTGGACCAGATCTGGACCCATTAATTTTCAATGGGTCCTGAAAAAAATCGGACAGCACAATGTCCGATTTTTTTTTCAGGACCCATTGAAAATGAATGGGTACAGATCTGGTCCAGATCTGTTCCGCAAAAAACGGAACAGATCAGGAAAGAAACAACGGACGTGTGAATGGACCCTAAATATAAAACTTGTCCTATTCTTTTCCGCAAAAATCGGATCCTGGTACAATACAAAGTCAATGGTTCCGCAAAAAACGGATGACATTCGTATGTCATTACGTATGTCATCCGTTTTATGCGGAATCCGTTCCTGGAAATTAAATCCTGCCCACAGAAATCACTTATTAACTTTTTTTTTTTCAAAGAAATCCAAACAACTTTATTTGCTTTGTGAAATTTATACATGTTTCCGCGGATTCGCAAAAAACGGATGACATACGGAAACATTTTCAGGAACAACGGATCCGCAAAAAACGGACCAAAATTCGGGATATAGAAAAATACTGATGTGTGAATGTAGCCTTAAAATACCGTATAAAATACCGTTCATATTCACAAAACAGATGGTGCATTGCAGCTATGAAAAGATTGTTTTAGAGAGGTGTACATACGTTTTCAGTTACACTATATTTGCTGGTCGGAATTTCTACATTTTCATAAACTTCTGACATTTGCAAAATGAATGTAAAACCTCTGAGCTGAGGGAGAAGGTTTAACCTTTAAATTAGAAATGTATAAAATATGCTGTTTACTTGGGCAGTGTACATTACTTTAAAGGGGTATTCCCATCTGAGACAATGGGGGAATATCGCTAGGATATGTCCCCATTGTCTGATAGGTGCGGGTCCCACCTCTAGAACCCGCACCTACAAGGAGAATGGAGCAGGGAGAGCTGTGGCTGGAGGGATGGGACCCGCACCTATCAGATAATTGGGGCATATCCTAGTAATATGTCCTCATTGTAGGTGATGGGAATACCCCTTTAATAAGACATCTTCATTTTCCAGATCGGTGCCGGTTTGGGTGATGGAAACTCCCAGTTCTTTAGCACCAATTCATGTGAGAATTGTGTCTTATGTCATAATTATTTTTTTTTTTATATAGTACATTAGATTTTAACAAAAACTTTTCTACGTAAACAAAAAAAAATCATTTTTTTTATGCAGTTATGTCAGAGATCGCAGGTTATATTGATCTCTGTTACTTCCCCTTTGCTGAACTACACTTGTCACATTACAAGCTGTGAATTAGGGTAAAGGCTCTGCTCTGTCACACATGCCTGACAGACAAATAGGCGGATGCCAGATCATGTTTCTCAAACTACAGACATGCATTCAATTAGGTCTATATCTCTGTACAGTGAGAAGGGTGGATGGGGGAAAGAATAGTCTCTCATTATAATTACTGTAATTGCCAGGGGGAGTTGAGAGAGGACCCTATGTTTGACCATGTGACAGAAAAAGCTAATATGAGAGTGGCAGTTGTGTTGTGGCAGTTTTAGCACAGTATTTCAGGTTGTTTAACAATGGAATGGATCTGAAAAGATGGAAAAGTATAAAAGAAACATTGGTACCTCTCTCACTTCCTGTTTTTGGCTGCTTTCACACTAGCGTTTACATTTTCCGGTATTGAGATCCGGCATATTATCTCAATACCAGAGAAAAACGCTTCAGTTTTGTTCCCATTCATTGTCAATGGGGACAACAGTGAACTGAACGAAGCGGAGTGCACCAGAATACATTCCTTTCCGTTTAGTTGCGTTCCCATACCGGAGAGCAAACTGCAGAAAGCTGCTGTTTTCTTTGCGTTATGGGATACGGCATGACCCACAATGCAAGTCAATGGGGACGGATCAGTTTTCTTGTTCATGACAGATCCGTCATTGCTATGTTAAAGATAATACAACCGGATCTGTTCATAACGGATGCAGATGGTTGTATTATCAGTAACGGAAGCGTTTTTGCTGATCCCTGCCAGACCAGGCAAAAATGCAAGTGTGAAAGTAGCCTTTGGCTGAGAAAACTAGCATTAAAATTACAATAAAAACAGTTTTGACCATGCTTGACTTAGGCCATCTTCACACTGTCAGTATTTGGGAAGTATTTCACAAGATTTTGTTGCAACATTTTTTTTCTGGCTGAAACCTGGCACTCATGCCGGAAAGTGGCCGGAATTATTATACTCTATAGTGTCCAGTAGTGAACGGCAGTACCCAGCAATGCCGAACCTGGTGAACTCCAGCAGGCTTTTCTCAGAACAGTCTGCCAGATCAGCTGGAGATGTGAACGTAGCCTTGCAAATACTGAGCAAATACTGACCATGGGAAAGTGGTGTTAGGCTACTTTCACACTAGCGTTCGATCGGATCCGTTCTGAACGGATCCGATCATATTAATGCAGACGGAGGCTCCGTTCAGAACGGATCCGTCTGCATTAAAATGGCAAAAAAAAGCTAAGTGTGAAAATAGCCTCGGACGGATCCGTCCAGACTTTCAATGTAAAGTCAATGGGGGACGGATCCGCTTGAAGATTGAGCCATATGGTGGCATCTTCAAACGGATCCGTCCCCATTGACTTACATTGTAAGTCTGGACGGATCCGCACGCCTCCGCACGGCCAGGCGGACACCCGAACGCTGCAAGCAGCGTTCAGCTGTCCGCCTGTCCGTGCGGAGGCGAGCGGAGCGGAGGCTGAACGCCGCCAGACTGATGCAGTCTGAGCGGATCCGCTCCATTCAGACTGCATCAGGGCTGGACGGCTGCGTTCGGGTCCGCTCGTGAGCTCCTTCAAACGGAGCTCACGAGCGGACACCCGAACGCTAGTGTGAAAGCAGCCTAAGACGGTAAATTCTTTTCCCAGAATTTTTTTATTTTTTATTAAACAGTGTCTTAGGAAGGATGGGGCCTCCTCGGCCCAACACGTTTTACATAATTTACACTGGAAAACTGGGGTAAATTATAACTCTGTGTATGCCAATCTGTAGCTGACATAGATTTCAGTTTGTGGCACAAATTGCATCACATTTATTAAGTAGTGTGCACCTCTGTTACTGCTAAAGAGCCTTATGCAATACCAAACTGTAGTAAATATGCCCCAAAATGTCTGGAGCATAGCTGAGTTTGCATGCATTTAGAGCAAATTGTAGATTCTGGAGCAAAAATCAACTTTTCTTAGTGCTTGGGATGAATGCTTTATGAGATTCAGTCAAAGTGCGGAATAGTGTTCCTGGGTCTCCTGGTAGTTGTGAGACGGCTCCTGACTTACTGTTTAGCCTCCACTGGTTAAAGTTTAAAGCAGTTTAGGGGCAGCACATTTTCCAGATCTTCTTCACAACAGTAATGTTCTCATGACCTTGAAATAAACTTGTTTCTAAGTTGGAAGCATCATCAGATTATTTATACCATGCCAGACACATTTTTCTGTAACAGCATTAGGGACGCTTTAAAAACAATTTCAAATTCCTTAGAGGGACAGTTCTGTTAAGTGACCTTGGTGAATTGGAATAATGGTATAACTAAGAGTCTGTATTCTAACAAAAATTTGCTGCAAATTTACTGCCTGGCATATTCAATCTGAATTTTAATTGCCGCATTTCTATTTCCTTTACCGCATTTTTATCATGTTTGTCCCTTTCTTTCACATTTGGTAAGGCTCATACATAACATTTAGCAATTGTCTCGCCCTCTCCACTTTAATTGACAGGGCCAGGCAGATGCAGAGAGAGCAGAGCCTCTGTGTGTAATGAGTCTGTCCCATTGCTCCTAGAGGCTCATTTGCATATATTAAAATTAATCTTTCTCAGCTGTGCGGACACATATGAAGATGGCGCCAACACAGAGGCATTCAGCTGCCAAGCGCACATGTAACAGGTCAGCCAGTTTCATAGGTACAAATCTGCTGATTGATGCACTTTAAAGGTGGATTTCACATGACCTTGTATTTCAGGTTTCCTTGGCTACACCATAAGTTGGCCCCAGACTGTGTAGTGTGAATTGTGTGCACTCACATTTCTTAAAAGCGTTTTCCACTTGCATTTAAAGAGGACCTTTCACCACTCCTGACATGCCTGTTTTAATAGCTACATGCATTCCCCATGTAATAACAGTTCTGGAGCATCTGTTCTTATGTCTCTATGTTGTGCCATTCCTCTATTATTTATTCTAGAAGTTGTGAATGAATTGCTAGCAGTCTGCAGTAAGGGGTACAGAGGGGTGGTAACCAGTTGGGGGGGGGGGGGTGTACCTGCACAGACTGACTCTATCCAATCAGTGCTGCCATTGTCAGAATGTGCAGGTACACCCCCCCCCCCCCCCCCAACTGGTTACCACCCCTCTGTACCCCTTACTGCAGACTGCTAGCAATTCATTCACAACTTCTAGAATAAATAATAGAGGAATGGCACAACACAGAGCCATAAGAACAGATGTTCTAGAATTGTAATTATATAGGGAATGCATGTACATATAAACACAGACATGTCAGGAGTGGTTAAAGGTCCTCTTTAAATTCAGGTTACAGTGTATCTCCAGTGATCCACTGTAAGGATATGCTCCTCAGTGTGTCAATTCAAGTCTCTCAAATTCTAGACTCCAATTGTGTCAATATGGGGCAGAGTGTAGAGGACTAAAATCACTGTATTACTTTTTGGTGAGAGACAGATATACCAGTAGCTCAATAAATAAAAAATACAGATCTAATAACTTGATTATCTTATGTCTGTAAAGTGACCTTGCCAGCTAATCAAGTCCTGCTGCATTGTTAGAGAGGTGAGGAGGTGCGGGAGTTATAGAAAGGGAGAAATGGAATATAAGCTTGAAGAAACAGTGGCCGGTGCCTGGGCTCCAGTTCTACTGTATCTGTGACATGGCAGACAATGAGAACAACCTCCTGTTAGTGAACCCATGGAAAAGAAAGGTGGAGAGCACAAGCGTCTAAGACTTGAAATGAAAAGCTCCACAAAAGTACTGTACATGATTATTTTAGAGCGCTGTGAAGTTTACATTTTTACTGGAAGCATATTTCTCTCCTGTCCTGCAGCTACAATCTGTCATCAGTGCATGTTGATCTATGTACATTTACACGCAATTTTTATGGTTTCCACATTTCTTTTTATTTTTTGAATGATAACTTCAAACTACTTGTTTATGTTCCATTTTCAGTGAATGCAGAAATCGATCTTGAAAATGTTGACAGTTAAAAACAAAGGAGGGAATTTATCATTGTAGGTGTATTTGGGGTTATTTTTTATATTGGAGTTGCTATGCGCACCGGCTTCAAGTTTATGAAAATGGCGCACAGTGATAATACATTTGCTGCAAGTGCAATGTGGCTGCACCTATTTCAGGAAAAGTACACCTGGAGGATGCCTGACTTGGAATTGCAACTTTTAAAAAAGTTGCACTTCAAAAATGTGTTACAAAAGTGATCTACAATGAAATTCTGACCAAATTTTAATTCCAAATCTGTAGGTGGCTCTGGAAGGCATAGTGCTTAAAAGGTCAAAAAACATTTTAGTGTAAGTGATCCCAAAAAGTTGCAAAGCCCCTACTTGCAACTTTTTGAAGTCAGAATTCTGGTTTGCAGGGTTTGATAAATACCCCCAAAGTTTATAAGGAAAAGCATAATTTATTTGGAGGGGGGGATTTATCATCCCTCCTATGCCACTTTCTGGCTTAAAACAGTAGCAAACACCATGTTTGTGGCTTTTTAAATGCCATTGCGATACAATTTGGGCCTACTCTATCTACAACAATCTCGCCATTCTCCAAAAAGGGGTGCATGGAGTGGGATGGGGCAGACCCAGCATGTTTGGCACATTTATTTTCATTTACGCCAGCTTTTGGGTGTAAATGAAGACAGAAATTTGTGCTACAGTAGATTTATTTTTAGGCGTACGGACTGCAATGAGGAGGCACCTAATATTGGACAAGGCCTGCGCCTCACAATAAATTAGACACATCCTCCGGCAGCTCAGAGGATGTCATAGTAAAACACTGGTTTATGATAAATTACCCCTATTATTTCACAATGATTAAAGGCGAGGTTCACAATTCGCCTCATTGCTTCTCTTAGTTCTATTCTCCTTCATTTGTGAGATTTTGGAGTTGGTTGTTGGAATCTGCCAGTCACTACAATAGGCCTATATGCACATTACAGTCCCATAGATGTGAACCCAGTTTGAGAAACATTTGCCTAAATTAAGCCTTACAGGTCAAGATCAGTATGCTTTACATTTCAATCTGTCACATTTTGCTCGGCTAGGTTTTTATTTGTAAAAGGTGTATATCATGGACCAGAATTAGGGATGAGTGATTCAATACATGCAAATTGATTCATTCATCTGAACTACTTCTCAATCTACAGTATGAGGGACTCTCCTTGTACAGAAGATTCTCCACTGCGCCGGCAGATAAAAATGGCTGCACATCTCGCATGATCGCGCTCATCCACCATTACTGTAAGTATAGGCGCATTGCAGATGATATGCCTGCAAAAACTAATGCGCGATTGTGCATGCTCAGCTATATCATGGTATAAATTATAGCGCAAATCCAAATTTTATTTCAATTCTAGATTTCAGAAGATGTACCAATTTCAAAGAGTCCTGCCCCTCTTAATAAGGGCTCATGCACATGAGCGTACTTGCTCAGTGCCTGTGCTGTAGACCGCAAGTTGTGGTCCGCAATGCATGGGCACTGGCTGTGTGCACTCTGTTTGTGGATGCAGACCCATTGACTTGAATGGGTCAGTGATCCACAACATACGGCCAAAGACAGAACATGTTAGGGCTGCAACGATTAATCGATGTAATCGATTATATTCGATAACTGGATTCGTTGTCGACGAATCCAGTTATCGAATAATCGCCGATTCGTTGCTATGCGGGCGGGTGGGCGGTCGCTGCATCTTTATTTTACCTTTTTACAATGACGCTCCTGTAACAGCCAGGCAGAGCGGACGGCGGCGTAACGTCACTCACTCACGTGACACGCCTGCTCCGCCTCCTTCATTCATGAAGTGGGCGGAGCAGGTGCGTCACGTGAGTGAGTGACGTTACGCCGCCGTCCGCTCTGCCTGGCTGTTACAGGAGCGTCATTGTAAAAAGGTAAAATAAAGATGCAGTGATT
Source organism: Bufo gargarizans (assembly GCF_014858855.1). Taxonomy (NCBI): domain Eukaryota; kingdom Metazoa; phylum Chordata; class Amphibia; order Anura; family Bufonidae; genus Bufo; species Bufo gargarizans. The sequence continues at coordinate 177,533,486 of NC_058081.1, forward strand.
AGTCCGACTTATAAGCATCGGGGCAGGGGCTGTTATGGGGAGGGGGGAGGATCTGTCTATGGCACTGCTATGGGGAGGGGGGTCTGTGTATAGCACTGCTATGGGGAGGAGGGGGGGGGGTCTGTGTATGGCACTGCTATGGGAAGGGGAATCTGTGCACTGTTATGCCCATAACAGTGCACATATCCCCCTCTCCATAACAGCGCCACCCACAGATCCCCCTCTCCATAACAGCGCCACCCACAGATCCCCCTCTCCATAACTGCGCCACCCACAGATCCCCCTCTCCATAACTGCACCACCCACAGATCCCCCTCTCCATAACTACGCCGTCCACAGATCCCCCTCTCCATAACTACACCGTCCACAGATCCTCCATAACTGCGCCGTCCACAGATCCCCCATAACTGCGCCGTCCACAGATCCCCCATAATAGTGTCGTCCACAGATCCCCCATAATAGTGTCGTCCACAGATCCCCCATAATAGTGTCGTCCACAGATCCCCCATAATAGTGTCGTCCACAGATCCCCCATAATAGTGTCGTCCACAGATCCCCCATAATAGTGTCGTCCACAGATCCCCCATAATAGTGTCGTCCACAGATCCCCCATAATAGTGTCGTCCACAATTTGTTTTAATATGGCCTTTGAACATAATTTTTCAAGTAAGATCATATAAACCTCTCTGTTTTGTAATTTTGTCGTTTTTCCCGATTAATCGATTAATCGTAGAAATTAATCGGCAACTAATCGATTATTCAAATAATCGTTAGCTGCAGCCCTAGAACATGTTCTATCTTTTTGCGGTGCAGAGGCACAGATCAGAAGCCCATGGAAGCGGTTTGTAGTGCTTCTGTGGGCTTCTGATCCATGCCTACGCACTGCAAAATGGTAGGTGAAGGATCTTTGGTCTTATCTGGAGGACCTATTCAAATCACAATACGGGCACTAAGCGCTTACGCTCATGTGCAAGACCCCTAAATTTGGTTCATCTTACTCCCATCACATTTTTTATTAATGCCGGACAGTCTTAATAAATTCCCTCCATTAAAATTAACATATGTAACAAGGTTGGGAGTATCTAATCACAATGCAGTTGTATTGTAGTCTTTAACAAAATATGGAGATTTAATTGCATTTGTCAATAATAGTTTTGACATTGTTTTTCATATTGAAGTTTGTTTTTATGTGCACAGGTGAGATTTGTCCCCTAGAGGGCAGCAGTACAATTTAAGTAGCCCGATATTGTTTTTAATCTTCATTCTTTGAACCGTAAGGCATCGCTTATCACGGTTTAGACTTCTAATAGTAAAATAATAAGTGAAGACAGCTTTTTTATGTATTGGAGGTTAATATACTATCAAAATGTAGAATATTGTAATTGTTATCCTTTGTGCCAGGTTACGTATAACACTTGTGTAAAGGTTTAACCTCCAGTAACAGAGACCAAATGTAATAAAACAGTTTAGAACATATATGCACTTAAGTTCCAAAAGCCTAAAGCTTTATTTACAGCAAGCACGGTAATGAACATTTACACACGAATAAACCAGCCATGTAAATAATACTGTAAGTATGTTAAAAGGAAGTAAATGTAATAAGGGCAATGGCTGTGGAATTCAGTTTTTGGTCAGAATAGAGCAAAAAAACAACTAAATAGAGCCATAACAATATGACCATATTGCTTCCATCGAACCTATGTGATGTAGAGAACTCTGCTTCTCTATAAAGCCATTCTATACCTCAGATTTCATACAGTTTTTTTTTTTGGTCAGAAAAAGTATCATTTGCCATTGGCTCTATATTACGAAGGCATTATAAAACATTGCTTTTAGTGGTTGTCAATCACATACAGTGTTTCACAGAGCAGCGTGCAGCAGCAAATTGAGTATACTGTGTAGTGCAGCGCCTGTACACTCATCCATATTGTGCAAGAGACTTTGGGAGCAATATTAGGACTTTTAGGTGTTGTCCAACTATGTATAGTTTTTAAAACCCCACACTCAGCAGACCCATTTTGGGGGGGGGGGGGGGGAGCATACTTACCTGCTCTGGCTCCATGGGTCCACCACTGTCTTCACTGCGCTTCTGTCCCCACAGGTAAATGTCTGGCATGGACAGGGTCACGTGTGCTGTGGCCAATAACTGACCGCAGTGGTGATGTGTAACTGCCGCTTAGGGACACATCATAGCTGTGGCCGGTCATTAGCTTCAGTGGTGCACGTGACCCCATCTATGTCGGGAGTTTAAATGTGGGAACTGAAGTGCAGTGATGACAGCAATGGACCCATGGGGCTGGAATGTATAATTTCCTTGACAGGTACCGCTGGGTGGGGGTATTTAATAAACTGTATGAAGTTAGACATCCCTTTAAGGAATAGATTGCAAAATAATAATGACAATAACTAATAATGACTATATGCATAGAGTGGAGCAGGGGCGTAGCTATAGGGGGTGCACAAGTAGCAGTCGCTACTGGGCCCAGGAGCCTGAGGGGGCCCAAAGACCCTTGTGCCGCCGGTAGACACTGGCATTATAGAAAGTGCATGCTGGTCAAGTTACACCTCTGGCTGGTGGAAGGCATTGGTCAAGCTTTTCAATGTTGGCCTCAGGCAGCACAATGGCTATGGCCCCTGGCCACAAGGCACTAAGGGAAGGGGCCCAAGCTGAACGCTTGCACTAGGGCCCATGAGTCTTTAGCTACGCCCCTGCAGTGGAGTGAGTAATACTAATACAGTATAAATGCAGAAAGATGCTTTGTGAAGTTCCTGCCTTTGCTGCACATCGTGCCTGAGGATCAGTGTGACTGCTGTACCTAGCCGGAGTATGGTCAGGTGTGGGTTCGCTTTCAGTTGAATATCGCTATGTTTTTATTTTGCCTTTTACCTATTAACCATCACATCTGTGGTATCTAAAATGGTGTATATGGCGTGCTTTTATAGAAACTATTAGTAAGCTTAGCCAACACATATGGCAGCAATTTGAAGACCACCAGGCATTAAAACATTTCAGCCAGACAAGCATGTGATCACCGGAATTGCATAGTGATTGATGTGTGTGGAGCTGACGTCCAGATTACAAAGTATAATGCATTTGCCTTCACGAGATGATTCTGTTTGGTTTGTCTTCGTAGCCCGTTCCTTATGAATCTCTGTAAGATGTTTTCAGTGTAAGCCTGACTGTGGGGCTTCAGGGTCACTTGTCACTTTCAGAAATGGAAACGTTCGGACATCCCATCACACATTGGTGCACGCAGAGGAGAAGACATGAAGTTTGTTATTGTTTTTGACAACCAGTAAGTGAATAACCTATTGCCCTCAAAGCAGCCATATACAGGATGACAAAGTATACACAGGAACGTAGCATCCTATGGGTAGCATTGTCTGTATCCATTCAGCGGTTCCTCAAAGCTGCTGCTTAGAGGAGTTATTACTAAAGCAGTCTAGATGTCAATTTACTAACAATTTGGAACATATTTTACATTAGGTATAACGCTACCTGAATATAATAAATATCTGGTAAGGTATTTTACACATTTAACATAATCCCCCTGAGACCTGTTGTACAGCTGCACCGTAGATGTTGCCAATTTTTCTTTTTAAATCCCTCTTTCATGCTTGTATCATGCAAATCCGCGTCCTTCCTGTTTTTTCACAGCATTCTGTACACGTACGTGCAAGGTCACTGAGAAGGGAAGTTAACACGCTGATTTCAGAGCCCTGTGATATTAGATGTTCTGTCTTTCCCGAATTTAGAGTTTCTTGTTATCAGACGGCGTCGTTTTATGATGTTAGGGAATTTACTGGTCATACTGTTATACTATGATGCTTTAAGAGAATGTGTCATCAGAAAATGATCTATCGTTTAAATCACATTTTAATGTTAAAAAGATTTTTTTTCAAATTGCTAATGGTGTTATTTTTAATTTTCGATGTCAATATCTATATTTAAAGGGCATCTTTTAGCAGATTTGTACCTATGAAACGGGCGGACCTGTTAAATGTGCACTTGGCAGCTGAAGACATCTGTGTTGGTCCCATGTTCATATGTGCCTGCATTACTGAGAAAAATGATATTTTAATATATGTAAATGAGCTTCTAGGAGCAACGGGGGCGTTGCCATTACACCTAGATACTCGGCTTTCTCTGCAACTGCCAGCCCTGTGCCCTTTGATTGACAGGGTCAGGTGTGATGACCTTTTTTACTGCCTGGTCCTGTCCATCAAAGTGTAGAGGGCGCGGCAGTTGAAAAGAGAGCGGAGTCTCTAGGAGTAAAGACACCGCCCCTGTTGCTCCTAGAGGTTCATTTGCATGTACTAAAACTTAGTTTTTCTCAGCAACGCAGGCACATATGAACATGGGACCAACACAGATGTCTTCAAATGCCAAGCGCACATGTAGCAGATCACACAGTGTCATAGGTACAAATCTGCTGACATGTCCTTTTAAACATAAAACAAAAAATGCTGCCGTTTCCACACTGGCCACTAAGCCTAATAATAGGCGCCACTTCTTGGTCTGTACAGATCACTGTAGGGCAGTTACCTGCTTATCTGTCATTCTAATCCTACCTGTAATGATATCCCCTCTGTGTACAGATAAGACAGGATCCACCATTTACAATAGGTGATTGTCAAATCTTCTCTATTCTTTCCTTGTACAGTGACCTTCTGCACAGGTCACAGAGCATGCCTAGAAGACTCTCCCATAGAAGTCAATGAGGCTCTCCCATAGAAGTCAATTGTGTCTATGGCCCATGTGGCTGCTGTAAAGCAATTTTCTTAATGTTTTCTAAATACTGTTAAGAAGATCTTAGGCAAGATGGCTGCCCCCATAATCATGATAAGGAAATAGAATAAAATATTGGTAATCATAAAATAAAATTAGATTAGAAAAAAGTATATGTGTTACTATCAGCTTTTAATTGGCAGAAATAATGTTTGGTGACACATTTCCTTTAAATCGGACCTGTAACCTCACCTGACTTGTCCGTGTTACTAACGACTTGCATTCCCCCATCCTGGAGCATCTATTCCTATGACTCTGTGTTGTGCCATTCCTTTATTATTTTTACTAGAAGTTATGAATGAATTGCTAGTTTGCAATTACGGTCCAGGTGTTTGGAGGGGGGATGTCCCTGCACAGTCATACACTGGCAGTATTGATTGTCTAATGTCAGACTGTGCAGGGACATCCCCCACCCAAACTGGTGACATCCAGATAGACCTTCATTGCAAACTAGCAATTCATTCATAATTTCTGTCAGGAATAATAAAGGAATGGCACAACACAGAGTCATAGGATTAGATGCTCACGTAATTACGTACCCAGCCGGCCACCGCACTTGCTCTCCTGAATTCAACTTCTGTGGCCTGTGCCTCACCTCCTATGTCCCCTGCACATATCTTAATCGGAGACAACTGGGGAAGGACAAAAAAAGGCAACTATTTATGACCGCCACAGAGGGACAGCTTTTGGGGCAATATGTTGTGCCACACTGTGGTATATGGTTTTGCTGGGATAGTATTTTGGTATTACTGACCCTGCCTACTTGTGCTTCCCTGCCTTCTATCAATTTGGACCTGCCTACAACATGGGGCCACTTAAATTTTTTTTTCCAGGGCAACGTTAAAGGGGTTGTCTCACTTCAGCAAGTAGCATTTATTATGTAGAGAAAGTTAATACCAAGCACTTACTAATGTATTGTGATTGTCCATATTGTTTCCTTTGCTGGCTGGATTCATTGTAATGCATTAGTGGTGGTTGTGCTTGCACACGATAGGAAACAGCACCAGCCTATGTGCACTCCCTTGGTCCTGGACACAAAAAAGGGCAGTGCTTTTTCCTATAGTGTACAAGCACGACTACCGCTGATGGATGTCAGGGTGGTCTGTAACCATGGAAACAAGCAGTGTATAATTTGATGGAAAAATGAATCCAGCCAGCAAAGGAAGCAATATGGAGAATCACAATACATTAGTAAGTGCTTTGTATTAACTTTCCCTCTAAATGCCACTTGCTGAAGTGAGACAACCCCTTTAAGTTCCCAGTCCGCTCCTGCTGGTCACTGCACACGAGATAGAACTGTGTAGTTCCGGTGCCAGGGCTATTCGGAAGCAACTGATTGGCGAAGTGTTGGACCCTTGCCAATCTGATATTGATGAGCATAGGCCATCAGTTATAAAATCCTGGAAAACCCCTATGTGCTGACAAGATCCTCTTTTATTGCAGTATGACCATTTTCACCCCTCACTATGTTGATCAGTATTTGTAAGCCAAAAACAGGAATGGAACCCATAAAAAAAAAGGAAAAAAAAAAAACAACTAAAAAAACCACATTGTTTCTTGGATGCACTCTTGGTTTTATCTTACAGATACTGAAGTAAAATACTGACCAGAATATTGCTGTGTGAAATTGGCCAAAAATGATATCAAAATCTCTCATCTAATGCACGTTTGTATATTTACATGGATCATGGAACTGTAATTTGAAACAAGGTCTCAAGAAAGTTTGTTTCCAGAGTTTTTTTTTTCCTTTTTGTACAGCATTGAATTCTGTGCTGATGAATAAAATACTACAAGATCTCAAGAATAAAACAGATGTCCGAAATGTTTTAGCCAGAGGAGCACTTCCCAGCGCACAGCTATGTCACTGCAGTGCTGACAAGGGACAGCTGCAAGTTCCAAGCTCAGCACAACTGGTGCACTTAGAGTGCTGACTGGGCACTAACAGCACAGATCCCAGGTGAGGCCTCCACTGACGGCCACATTAGCTATCAGTGAAACAGCTGCAGGAGATGAGTGTTTTGGATCGTCACTCATGCATACACATGGACACCTAATGACAACAGGTCACAGCGAAGCTGGTTGCAGATTATCACTGTTAGAACAATGGAGAGTAAAGGACATAGACATTTCTTATTTGTAAGCTCTTAGCACCGTGCAGAGCCAGATCTTAGCTAAGGGTTTTTCTGTCGTAGGTTATCAATATCAATATATCAATATCTGGGTGGGTTAGGGATCATACTCCCTGCACCCCTTCTAATCATCTCTTTAAGGGGTTACGGTGGTCAGGCATACGCTGTGACCACTTTCTCAGCATGTGACATGACATTGCTTATATGTCCTTTGTGTGGCACAGTCCTATTTTGGTGAATGGGATTGAGCGGCTTATCTAAACGGCCCTTTACATGGGCCCAGAATCCACCAGATAATTGCTAACGAAACACTCTTTCGTCGCGTACTATGCTTGTTTGCGTAGACACCCAAATCCTTGTTTGCCGGCAGCAGATCATGCTGTCTAAACACACTCTGCTGCTGGCAAACAGCAAGTTTGTATGAGGATGAGTGATGGCAATAATGATCGCTCATCCCCATACTGTGGAGGAGATTGCTGCATGTAAATGCAGATGTCTCCTAAGATAAGATAAGATAAGCAGGCGATTGCCGGGAAGTAACGCTTCCTTCCTCACACTGTCCTGCTGAATTGGCCCATATAACAGGACCTTTAGTTGTCCACTATCCTTTGCATCATTGCTTTTAGGTTGCCATGGGATAGCAGAGATTACTTTTTAGGATACTTGTATGTTTCAGACCTCGCTCAGCTGATGGTCATGCATGCTGTCAAAGAGGTGAAAGTGGAAGAAAATTGGCTAGGGTGTCTTTAAAGCTGAAAAGTAAATGAATGGCATTTAGAATTCAATTCTGATTTCTGACATCAACACACTCAGTGTTCTTTGCTGCTAAGAACCAGAAGAATTGTCGGATTTGTTATTATAGGGTACAATGCATCTTTGTAACAAACAGTGAAATTGGTTACATGTTGAGACAATGGTCTTTTGAGAAGACACTGATGTAATGAAAGTTGAGGTCCTATGTAATGATTTAGCACAATGTACATTTTCTGTTTATAAAGGCACACTGTGCTACCATGGATCTTAATGTGGATTATTAATCCAGACTAAACGTGTAGAATTGTGGGAATATTGCCCCAGGGCCCGCCCCCTGGACATAGATAATTGTATAGTTTGCAGGGAAGATTTACTAATCAGAATTGCTACTGTCTAAGAATACAAATCACAGTCTTCATATTAGATACATTTACAATACAGGTGCACAGACCTTTGTAAATTTGGCATGTCGTAAATCCCATGTCCGATTTACACCTGGATTTTGTCTGTGCACCAGAAATTATTCTGTGGGCCTGAATTCTGGGCTCAAAAGTTGCCTGTGCTTCAATATTTTGTCCAAATTTTAGAACTAGTATTTTTTCAGTAATTGAGAAGAGATGGTAGTGAGGTTTGCATGGTAAATACTAACACTGTCTAAAAATAAGACAGTGTAAGCTTAGACTAGACCGTTTTAAACTCACAGTGGCTGATAAATCTGTCACATTTAGTTGCCTAAATTTATGATACCTATAAGTTGGCTTAGTTTTTCTCCAAATATGTGACATTTTTGGACACAGGGACATATTTAAAGGAAGCCTGTCACCATGAAAATGCAGATTAATCTGTCGGCAGCATGGAATAGAGCAGGAGGAGCTGAGCAGATTGATGTATAGTATTGTGAGAAAAGATTCAATAAAATTCATTCATTCATTTATATTCCTGCTCATTCTGGGCTTTGAAGTTAGGTAGATGGTCCTATCAGTGACTGACAGCTATCTCTGTATACATAGTCATAGATGGAAGGCTGTCAATCACTGATAGGACCGCCTTCTGGACTTCAAAAACCAGAATGAGCAAGAATATAAATAAATGAATTACAATTTTACTGAATCTTTTTTCTCAAAACTATACATCAATCTGCTCAGCTCCTCCTGCTCTAGAACATGCTGCCTGCTTTTCATTGTGACAGGTTCCCTTTAAAATGTCTTTCCGAGATATTATTACTGATGATCTACCCTCTGGATAAGTCTTTGGAATCTGATCTTTGGGGGTCCGACACCCAGGACCACTGCCAATCAGCTGTTTCAGAAGGCACCGGTGCTCACAGTTGCGCCGCAGCTTTCACTCAGCTCACCAAGCACAGCGCTGTTCATTTATAGTGTCAGTGCTTGGTATCACAGCTCAGCCCCATTCACTTCAATGAGGCTGAGCTGTGCCTCGGCCATGTGAGCAATGAATGTGACATGACAATGAACGTGACATCAGGGAAAGCTGCGCTACTGTGAGCACCAGTGCCTTTTCGAACAGCTGATCAGCGTGGGGTCCAGGGTGTCGGACCCCCACCAATCAGATACTGTAAAATCAGATCATATCAGTAAATATATTTTGGAAAACCCCTTTAAACCATCCCATTTTCCTGTGAAGCCACACTTCTTACGAATTAGGGTGGTCATGATGCGGTTAGGAACCCCAGCATCTCATTTCCCAATAGAAATAAGTGACAAAATAGGGTTCTGAGATAGACCTGCACTTTCAAAGTTGTGATTACTGGACTTGATTGACCGCCCATAAAACAGGTCCTGCTGCTTGCGCTGACTGCATGACATATACAGCTGAGAAGCGCTTGCGGTATATATTTTACCACAGGTGTCACTACTTGAAGTTAATCAGAAAACTAAAGAACCAGGAAAACAGTCACAGAGAAGAAAAAAAAACACCCTAAACACATGATTATGCATGTGGTAAGTGCATGCAATCTCACGCATGCGATCTCTAATCCCATCATGACTGAATCACAACAACGTCATGATAATAGATGCAAACGATGTAAATTTTTTGGTGCAACTTGAACCAAAAATATGTTGCATTTTCATAAGCAAATTTGCCTAATGTACTTATATGCACCATGTTGATAAATCTGGTGTGCACTGCACTAGTGCAGAGACTAGCGCACTTGTATTCCCCAGTTTTAATAAAGCTCCTCCATTGTGTCAGTACTAATGCTGTACTCACTATATGAATAAACGTGAGGTTCTTAGTAAATATATTTTAATCAAAATCATTAGTGCCCATCTACCATGGCAAGGTGACCTCTTTTGAACAAGTTAAAAATATATATTTGATGAAGAGGCACAAGTAGTCTACAAAGCTTGCAATTTTGTCATCATCTTTTCAATTAGCCATTAAAAGGTATCAACCACTGAGGAATCTCACATTTTTTCCATCTTTTTTGAACGGAAACCTACTCTAAATGCTACTTATTTTGGTACCAACTGGCTTCCAAGGTAGCATTCAGAATGGGTTCCATATAAATATGGAGCCTGCCTACCCTAAATGTAGCACCAAAAGAGGTAGCATTTAGCATAGGTTCCCATCCAAAAGAAGTCACCTTGCCATGGTGGATGGGCACATATGATTTTGATCAAAATATATTTACTAAGAACCTCATGTTTATTCAAATAGAAGTATTGCATTAGTTCATATATTTTTTGCAGAGTGCTGTTGCATTGCGTTTGATTCTGTATTTTCAGCCATGGAAAGGTGCACCTGCGCATTATGATGTGCTGACTAACTTTGCGTTTTGTCTGACGTGTGTCAGTACTGAAGCTTTTTATTTGACATAATGATTGTGAAAAATAGGATAGAAAATGTATGCACCTGACACCACATCACTTCATCATCTTTCTATCACTCTTTTGTGCTTAGACCCGTACAATTTAATATTAATATAATATTCATGAAGTCACACAGCAGGGCTTTCAACAAGTTAATTTCAACACAAAAGTCTATTATACTCTCCTCTGGTTATTGTTATAGTATACAAATTATATTTTTTACAGCTCTGAAACCCATATTGAGTTCTTCATACATTTATCGCAGCACGAGGCAGTTAAAAAACATAAATGAGTTCTTCACAACTCCTGTTTGTGTTGCTAAACTGGGACAGTTGGAAGTTCCCTCTAGGACAAGGCTGTATTTGAGGAGAGTGAATGACTACTAGACATTCACAGGATGTGCTAAACAGTATTACTGCTTCTCAGCTACACATCCTGTGTTTCCCCATAATAGAGAATAACCACGCAGTGAGAATATTAATGGCCACTAAAATAACAGGGGATGCTGCAGTTGTAAACTTGACTTTGTAGAATCATAAGATTCAAAGCACTGTATGAATAGGTTGTAAGGGCCTTGTTCTTTTCCTTCTAAGAATTTGTCTTCGAGACTGCTGCTTTGTTAGAGCAACACCTTAGAAACGGGACACTTGCAGGTAGCTTTGTTTTGTCACCGCTCAGGAGAGTCCTGTGTGCCTATGTGATTCTTGAAGGCTATGGACACCTATGATATTGAAAATGTGATTTGCATTTTTAGTGGTTACCGTGAATGTAAAAAGGTACACTAACTTTCAGTCTGCAATCTTTATTCCTTTATTTATTTTCCGACCTATTGATATTCAGTCTGAACCTGCTCCTAATTTCAGACTTTTTTCATTGGGTCTTGTCCCTCCAAGTAATACACGCTAGATGCAAGTCTCTCCATGATGTTGTGACTTTCACTAGCTCTGATATATCAGGGCAGCTTCATTTCTGGACTTGTTTCCTTTTTTTACATCTCATAAGGGATGTTTTTTTCACTTGTGCTGACAGACATTGATGTGGAAGTGTGCGTAAATCCCCTCTTTCTGATGGGTTTTTCACACTCTAGTTTCTCTGTACATTTTTACATCACACATGTGATTCTGCCCCTGGAAAACTGCCTTGTGTGTGCTTGCCTTCCTATCTACCGTCGGTGTGGTCTGCATTCTTTGAAAGCTTTCCCTCTCTCTGCACTGTGATCTACCATATACAACCTCCACCCCCTCCCTGCTGCTATCTCTAAAGTACACACAGAGACATCAAAAACAGGAGCAGAACTCGGGTGGATTTCTGTCAGATTCAGCACCACCACAATTATGTCAGAAGTAAAATGGTAGGACATTTTTAATGAACAAAGTTGCTTAATCTTTTATTCAAGAACTAAAAATGATCAATAAAAATGTATCATTGCAAATGCTTCCAAAACCCTGAAGGCTGATTAGTGTCTTCTTAATGCACAGTGGCCTGCCCTGGTGAATGGCTCCCTTCGGTGTCTTTCAAGTTCTTGCTGAAATGTCTGTGTTCTGCTGAATCCTAATACAACAAAGTAAAATGAAGACAACAAGAAATATTTCATAACAATATGCACAAGTGTCATTACCAACATAGCATATGCATGAAATTGTCAAATCAGTAATATTGCATAGTTGAAGCTGGGCGCAGTAGCATGTAATAAAGTCTCCTTATGGTGCTTAGAGGTATGAAAGTCGAATGAATGAATGACTAAAATAATTGTTTCCAGAGTTCTGCAGAGAAGATACCATGGTCATCCATAGTTGCTAAACAAAGGGCATTGAAAAAAAAAAAAGAGATGACCCCCAACCTACAGTACAGACCAAGAGCCAGATATATCATTAGGCAAAGTCACTTTTGTGGAGTGGAAAAGTCGCAAAAAAGTCCCAAAGGCTAAAACTGCGCACAAATTTGCGACTTTTTTCTGCTCTGCACTATGCTCGCCAGTTTTCTGAAAGTGGGCGTGTTTTCGTATGTAAATGAATCTCTAGACAGATTTACTATTGGGACTTTTTTTAAAAGTCGCAAAAAAGTCGCAACTTCACTCCAGTGAGGACCATGCTTATCTTATGAGACTTTTTAATAGAACATGCGACTTTTTCATAAAAACGTGCGACTTTTGTAAAGCTGCTCACTGACGGATAAACTGCTACCGTCAAACCACATTTATTACAGTCTTAAAGGGGCGATCATAAATCTGACTTGGCTAAAACTGACTTTAGCCATATGTGAAAGTGGAGTGAGCTGTCAGAGTCGTGATAAATCTGGCCCCAAAAGTTTGGACACACCTTCTTATTCAAAGAGCTTTCTTTATTTTTTCATGACTATGAAAATTGTAGATTCACACTGAAGGCATCAAAACTATGAATTAACACATGTGGAATTATATACATAACAAAAAAGTGTGAAACAACAGAAAATATGTCATATTCTAGGTTCTTCAAAATAGCCATCTTTTCCTTTGATTACTGCTTTGCGAAACTCACAGAGGTAGTCACCTGAAATGGTTTTCACTTCACGGTTTTATCTCCGGCGAAAAATACTGAAGACGTGCCTAAATGCCGGATCCGGCATTTTTTCCCCATAGGAATGTATTAGTGCCTTTTAAATACCGGCATTTTAAATCCGTCCTTCCGGCCTGCGCATGCGTAGACCGGTAAAAATGTGAAAAAATGACAAGCGGAGAGACGTATCCGTCCTTGCAATGCATTTGTGAGACGGATCCGTACCCGGATCCGTCTCACAAATGCTTTCAGACAGCGGCAGATCGGCGGATCCAGCGGGCAAAATATAAGGGAAACCAATAATGATCGGGTCCCCATCCCGATCGTCTCCTAGGAACCGTGCGTGAAAATCGCACCGCATCCGCACTTGCTGGGTAGAGAACAAGGAGGACAGAACATTTATTTTTTGTTTTACCTTAGTGTTACACTGAAATCTGTATACGGTATAACTCTGAGAATTCCCAGTGAGGTGATTTCCTGACACATACAGTAGATTGTCTATTCATTATTACTGCTGAGTTGGTGATACTTATTCTACACATCACACATACTGGTCTCCAGGGTCTGATACTCATCAAGTTTCTCCTCAATGTAATCACATTTTGCATATTATTCTCCTCTGACTAGGTCAGTCACTCGAAGGGCAGACACAAGGATATGAACTAAATGCCAACTAAGTAAATATAATAAGAAAACAACTGGCACTGTGAATCATTTCGTATGTGTATAGTTGAGGGCAAATAATCTAATTGTATATATTATTTATTTATAAAGCACCAGCCCTGCTTCTACAGCCAGCAACCACTATAGACACCTTCCTAGCTGATCAACATAGGCGGATGCATACCAGCTGGTTCAAGTGAATACCAACTTTATTTGGTTTAATTGTTTCATGGTCTCTTTGGTGATTTATATGTATAACAATTACCATATGTTTCTGACTATATGACTCACCGGACTATAAGACTAGGATTTGGAGGAGGAAAACAAGAAAAAATATATTTTTCATCGGACCTCAGAGGAGACCCCCAATCCTCATAAGACCCCCAAATGAGACCCCTATTCCTCATCAGACCTCATATCAGACCCCAAAATCAGACCCTCAAGCTCCATCCGCCTCAGATCAGACCCTCAGACCTCCAAGCTCTATCAGCCTCAGATCAGACCCCCCTGCCCCCATCAGCCACAGATCAGAACTCAGATCAGATGTTAAATAATAATTAAATAAACTAACCTTGCTTGCTCCGGACAGCGCTGACACTTACTCACCGCTCCCTGGTGTTCTTCTGCCCCTCGCTGTACTACGTGCACTATGTCCTGATGCTGTGCACCATGACTCATTTATAAGGAAATGGATGTGTGGCAATCCACAAAATTCATATTTTGAATGAATACAATGATTTTTCACAGTGAAAATAATTCTGATCATTACAGATATATTGCAATTCATGACCCTTAAAGAACAGTGGTGTCCCAATAGTTCAATGTGCAAATTTTGGGAACACTAGTTGTTTTGAAGCCAGAGCAGTAGGTTAGTGGCCAGCAGAAGACCTTGGCCCCATGAGAAAGCTGGTTATACTGTATACCAAGTCCCTGAAAGTTCCCCCAGCTTCTCTGTGCTGCAGCAGGTATTCAGATTAGGAGCTTATCTTGAGTAGAGTATGAAGACACAATTATCACGTACATAATAATTATAATTACTGTGACTTTCTATTAGTACCAGGCAGGCATGAATCACTCCCCAGATCCAATCCAATACATTTCACCTCCTGCCCTTTCTCATCCAGAACATTGCTCTGATAATATGGAGTTTGTTGTGCACACATCATAGTATTTTCACATTCCTAACCTTGACTACAGACGTATAATTTGTAACAGTTTTATACTGTGGTGTTGGCTAAACTATGTGTGGAATTTACCGGCAGTTAGAAGAGATTATGTACAGTATGACCATACTGCAGTCATAGTAATCAGTGCACAACTATGCTGCTGGAATACAGCCTATGCATTTTTAGAAGTATGACTTCACACGTCTGTAGTATATTGTGGATCCGGCGCCCCTATAGAAATGCCTATTCTTGTCCGCAATTGCGGACAAGAATAGGACATGCTCTATTTTCTTGCAGGGCTGCGGACCGGAAGATCGGGGGCGTGCTCCGGAAATGCGGATGCGGGGAACACATAGTGTGCTCTCCGCATCTCTTCCGGCCCCATAGAGATTGAATGGGTCCGCACAATTGCAGAACAGGTGCGGACAACACTTGCGGACGTGTGAATGGAGCCTTAGGAAATGCTGAACACTTCCTCGGGCCATACCAATATCATGTACTAGAGAAGTAAAAATAGGACTGGGTATTTTACAAATCATATTCTGACTTTCGTGTAATTGGAAAGTAACTGTACTGATTATCACATTTAATAAAAATGTATTGATAACGATTCCTTTCTGTTTAAAGGGGTTTTCCAGGCTTTTAATATTGATGACCTTGCACGGCGCATTCCTTCTCTTCATACCGACGATCTGATATTGATGGCCTATCCTGAGGATAAGTCATTATAAAAGCTCGGAAAACCCCTTTAAATAATGTGAATTGGACTACTTATACTCATGGGAAGGGAAAATATGAGTCACCAATACATACTGAGCATACTAAGCGTGAACACACTGGGTAATATTGACATGGAAAATAACTTTTAGTGAACAGCAAACTGAACTGACAAAACCATTGCCATACACCTGCTGCCAAGGCCAATAAGATAATGGGTTACATAAAAAGGGGCCCATGATGAGGACATAGTCCTACCACTTTACAAATCACTAGTCAGACCACATATGGAGTACTGTGTACAGTTCTGGGCTCCTGTGAACAAGGCAGACATAGCAGAGCTGGAGAGGGTTCAGAGGAGGGGAACTAAAGTAATAACTGGAATGGGGGGACTACAGTACCCTGAAAGATTATCAGCATTAGGGTTATTCACTTTAGAAAAAAAACGACTGAGGGGAGATCTAATTATTATGTATAACTATATCAGGGGTCAGTACAGGGATCTCTCCCATCATCTATTTATCCTCAGGACTGTGACTGTGACGAGGGGACATCCTCTGCGTCTGGAGGAAAGAAGGTTTGTACACAAACATAGAAGAGGATTCTTTACGGTAAGAGCAGTGAGACTATGGAACTCTCTGCCTGAGGAGGTGGTGATGGTGAGTACAATAAAGGAATTCAAGAGGGGCCTGGATGTATTTCTGGAGCGTAATAATATTACAGGCTATAGCTACTAGAGAGGGGTCGTTGATCCAGGGAGTTATTCTGATTGCCTAAAATATTGTCTTCTACTTCATGAAGGTTTTTTGCCTCCCTCTGGATCGAGTTTGCAGGATAACAGGCTTTCCCAAATCTATCTACAGTATCTATGATCTCATATTTATCTTATATTGTATCTATCTGTATTTATATTTGTAAAATCCCCGCGGATATCACCTATAAGTTAGTATTAACAAGGCTCCCTGTAGTTAGTATAGAAAGCATGTTCCCATGCTCCAGTAGTTTTGCCTTGATTAAGCCTCTAATGTACAAATCCCACTCTCAGCTCAGAACAGTACAGCCGATCATGTGCAAATATTTGTCAGGTTCCAGGGAGTGGTGAATTACTGTACTGTAGTGCAGCACACCGTTGTAACGTTCATATGCCAGCTGGCTAAAAACATGGTAAACATTAGTGATATTTAGTGGAAAGACTTGTACTGATTGGAAAGTAAAGCGGATATGTGTCTGCTCATGTATCTGCATTAGAGTTCAGAGCCCAATGTCCTAATAGATTTTAATATAATAACCACACACTTTGTGATATGTTAACTGACTTATGCCTCATCCACAAATCATTTTTGCTATACTGTACTATAGGCACCATATTCAGGATCTGTCTTATATGCATTATGGGGGAGATTTATCAAACTGGTATAAAGTAGGACTGGCTTAGATGCCCATGGCAACCAATCAGATTCCATCTTTCGTTTTTCACAGCTTCTTTGGAAAATTAAAGGTTCTGTGACCTGCTCTATAAAAATATCACATGATCTAACCTGTCAGATGAATGTTGTAAATAAAAAATAAAAACGGTGCCAGAACAGCTATTTCTTGTTAGGCTACTTTCACACTTGCGTTCGGGGCTCCGCTTGTGAGTTCCGTTTAAAGGCTCTCACAAGCGGCCCCGAACGCATCCGTCCAGCCCTAATGCATTCTGAGTAGATGCGGATCTGCTCAGAATGCATCAGTCTGGCAGCGTTTGGCCTCCGCTCAGCAGGCGGACACCGGAACGCTGCTTGCAGCGTTCGGGTGTCCGCCTGGCCGTGCGGAGGCAAAGGGATCCGTCCAGACTTACAATGGGGTCAGTGGGGACGGATCCATTTAAATTTGACACTATATGATTCAATTTTCAAACGGATCTGTCCCCCATTGACTTTCAATGTAAAGTCTGGACGGATCCGTCTTAAGCTACTTTCACACTTAGAATTTTTTTCTACAATATAATGCAGACGGATCCGTTCTGAACAGATCCCATCGTCTGCATTATATGAGCGGATCCGTTTGGGCAGACCCCAGACGGATCCGCTCTGAACACAAGTGTGAAAGTAGCCTTACCTTGCCTCACAAAAAGTGCAATATAGAGCAACCAAAAATCATATGTACCCTAAAATGGTACTAACAAAACTGCCACCCTATCCCGTAGTTTCCAAAATGGGGTCACTTTTTTGGAGTTTCTACCCTAGGGGTGCATCAGGGGGGGCTTCAAATGGGACATGGTGTCAAAAAAACAGTCCAGCTAAATTTGCCTTCCAAAAACTGTATGGTATTCCTTTCCTTCTGCGCCCTGCCGTGTGCCCGTACAGCAGTTTACGACCACATATGGGGTGTTTCTGTAAATTACAGAATCAGGGCCATAAATATTAAGTTGTGTTTGGCTGTTAACCCTTGCTTTGTAACTGGAAAAAAAATGATTAAAATGGTAAATCTGCCAAAAAAGTGAAATTTTGAAATGTTATCTCTATTTTCCATTAATTCTTGTGGAACACCTAAAGGGTTAAAAAAAATTGGTAAATTTTGCATTTTTTTACAAATAAAAATATTTTTTTTTACTCTATTTTACCAGTGTCATGAAGTACAATATGTGACGAAAAAAACTGGCCTGGATAAGTAAAAGCGTTTTTTTAAGTTATTCACACATAAAATGACACTGGTCAGATTTGAAAAAAATGGCCTGGTCCTTAAAGGGAACCTGTCACCTGGATTTTGGGTATAGAGCTGAGGACATGGGTTGCTAGATGGCCCCTAGCACATCCGCAATACCCAGTCCCCATAGCTCTGTGTGCTTTTATTGCGTAAAATAAACGGATTTGATACATATGCAAATTAACCTGAGAGGAGTCAGAGCTTGAAAATATGACTCTTCTCTGGTCACACAAGTAAGATAGGACTCTTTTATGTTAATTTGCATAAAAGGCAGGAAGTACAAAAATACATAATACTTATTGAATTCGTCTGCAAATATAATTAAAAGTGTCATTTATATGTTTAGGGTAACACAATAACCTCTTCATTTCTGTGGGTGTATGCAATCATCCTTCTTTTTTTTTTTTCTGGGTTATTGTTGATTATTTCTGTTGGATGTATTTATCCAACTCCTGGACTTCAGAAGATTTGGTTTTGGGTAGTATATGTATTCATGCACCATAGATTTCTGTGAGTGAAAGAATTGGTGAACCAACTTTTTTTTCACATTTTACTGGCATGTACTAAAAAACTAAATTCACGTTTTCCTCATCAATCTGCACTTAATACCCCATAATGAGAAAGGGAAAACAGAATTGTTTTCTATGACTAAAGTCCACCTGTGGTGAATTCAGTTGATTGAATATGATTGGAAAGATACAGCCCTGTCTATATAAGGTCTCACATAGCAAAAACCAAGCCATAAGGAAGACATAACTGTCTGTAGACCTCTGAGACAGCATTGTGTGGGGGCACAGATCTGGAGAATAGTACAAAAAAAATTCTGATGCAGTGAAAGTTCTTAAACAGTAGCCTCCATAATTCTTAAATTGAGGGCATTTGGTATAACGAGGACTCTTCCTAGAGCTTGCCGGCCCACCAAACGAAGTAATAAGGGGAGAAGGCCCTTGGTAAGAACCCAATGGTCACTATGGCTGAGCTCTAAAGAAATTGTGGGCAGATGGAAAAAACTTTGAGAGGGTCAACCATCACTGTAGCACTCCACCAATCTGGGCTTTATAGCAGAATAGCCAGAAAGAAGCCTCTCGCCAGTAAATCTTCACAGTGATTCAAAGTGCTCTTGACCTCAAACTGGGCCAAAAGGTTTACCTTCCAATTAGACAATTGCTCTAGGCACACAGCCAAGACAACACAGGAGTGGCTTAGGGATAACTCTGTCAATGTCCTTCAGTGGCCCGGCCAGAGTACTGACTTAACCTAATCAAACATCTCTGGAGAGACCTGAAAATGGCTGTCCACTGATGGTCCTCATCCATCCTGACAGAGCTTGAGAGGATCTGCAGAGAGAAATGGTAGAGAATCGCCAAATCCATTTACCCAAGAAGGCTGGAGGCTGTAGTCACAGCCAAAGTTAAGTACTGAGTAAAGGGTCTGAATATTTATGTCAACGCAAGATTTTAGTTTTTCCATTTTCATAAATTATTTGGTTTGAGTGCCAAATGATGAGGGAAAAACTTCAATTTTTATTTTAACACAAGGTCACAACATAACACATGTGAAAAAAGTGAAAGTGTCTAAAGACTTTCCAAATGCATTATATACAGTTGCATTCAAACGTTTGGGCGCCTTTGGTAAAAATTATTGTTACTGTGAACAGTTAAGGCTACTTTCACACTAGCGTTCGGGGCTCCGCTTGTGAGTTCTGTTTGAAGGCTCTCACAAGTGGCCTCAAACGCATCCGTACTGCCCCAATGCATTCTGAGTGGATGCGGATCCGCTCAGAATGCATCAGTCTGGCACCGTTTGGCCTCCACTCCGCTCAGCAGTCGGACACCCGAACGCCTGGCCGTGCAGAGCCAAACGGATCCATCCAGACTTACAATGTAAGTCAATGGGGACGGATCCGTTTGAAGTTGACACAATATGGCTCAATTTCAAACGGATCCGTCCCCCTTTGACTTTCACACTTAGAATTTTTTCTGAAATTGTAAAGTCTGGACGGATCCGTCTGACTAACTTTCACACTTAGAATTTTTCCGGAAATATAATTTAGACGGATCCATTCTGAACGGATCCCATCGTCTGCATTATAGGAGCGGATCCGTCTGTGCAGACACCAGACGGATCCACTCCGAACGCAAGTGTGAAAGTAGCCTAAGCAGGATGAAGATGAAATGGTCTTTAAAATGCTAATTTTTCAACATTTTAAGTAATATCCAGTGTACTTATTTTGGTATTATACAATTTTAGGGCTTGTTCACATGACCGTTGGTGTCCCGTGCCCATGCTGTGAACCGCAAATTGCAGTCCGCAATCCACGGACACCTTCCGTGGGGCAGGCGCATGTGGATCGCAGACCCCTTCACTTGAATGGGTCCGCGATCCCTCCGTTCTGCAAAAAGATAGCATGTTCTATATTTTTGCGGTGCAGAGGCACGGAACCCCAGAAAGCACAAGAATTGAAAGACTCTTGGCTAGCTACAAAAAGTGTTTACAAGCTGTAATACTTTCCAAAGTGTGTTTTACTAAGAATTAACCATACAAAGCAAGGGTTAACAGCCAAACAAAACTCAATATTTATGGCCCTGATTCTGTATTTTACAGAAACACCCCATATGTGGTCGTAAACTGCTATACGGGCACACGGCAGGGCGCAGAAGGAAAGGAATGCCATATGGTTTTTGGAAGACAGATTTTGCTGGACTGGTTTTTTGACACCATGTCCCATTTGAAGCCCCCCTGATGCACCCCTGGAGTAGAAACTCCAAAAAAAGTGACCCCATTTTAGAAACTACGGGATAGGGTGGCAGTTTTGTTGGTACTATTTTAGTGTACATATGATTTTTGGTTGCTCTATATTACACTTTTTGTGAGGCAAGGTAACAAGAAATAGCTGTTTTGGCACCATTTTTATTTTTTATTTACAACATTCATCTGACAGGTTAGATTATGTGGTATTTTTATAGAGCAGGTTATTACGGACACGGCGATACCTAATATGTATACTGTTTTTTTTAATGTAAGTTTTACACAATTATTTCATTTTTGAAACCAAAATAATCATGTTTTAGGGTTTCCATAGTCCGAGAGCCATAGTTTTTTCAGTTTTTGGGCGATTATCTTGGGTAGGGTATGATTTTTGCAGGATGAGATGACAGTTTGATTGGCACTATTTTGGGGTGCATATGACTTTTTGATCGCTTGCTATTACACTTTTTGTGATGTAAGGTGACAAAAAATGGCTTTTTCCTTTTTTTTTGCGGTATTCACCTAAGGGGTTAGGTCATGTGATATTTTTATAGAGCAGGTTATTACGGACACAGCGATACCTAATATGTGTAGTGCATTTTATTTTTATATTTTTAATTAGTAATAAATGTGTTTTTTAATTGTAACTTTTATTCACTTAAAAAAAAAATTGGACCCAGACCCACTTGGTTCTTGAAGATCCAGTGGGTCTGATGTCTGTATAATACAGTACAGTACACTATATAGTGTACTGTAATGTATTTTCACTTAACACTTAGTCTGATCAGACTTCTGCCTTTAGCAGAAGTCTGATCAGCACCATGGAAAGCCGGAAGTGTGTGAAGGCGTCCGGTTGCCATGGTAACCATCACCCGCTGCCACAAAAGAGCAGCGGGTGATGGGGAGTGAGGGCGGCCCCCTTTCCCTGTGATCCCGTCAAGAATCGGGGGCTGAAAAGGCACAGCAACCCCCGATGGGAGAGGGAGGGAGCTCCCTCCCTGTTAACTTCTTCCATACAGTGGTCCCTACAGACCTCGCCATGGCAGGGGTTAAACGGCTGACATCACAGCACAACCGCTCGGCCATCGTGGAAATAAGAGGAAGCGTGCGGGATGATCAGCCTGCCCGGCCCCCCCAGCACTGCCCGAACTTCCCCTCCTGCACAGCCCACCGGCAGATAATGAGGGGGGGGGGTTTAAAATGAAAATTTAGGTCATTTTTACGTTTCTGATCCCCGCGGTCACGTACCGCTGGGATCAGAAACTTCTGACAGCGATGCAAACCGCAGGTCTGAATTGACCTGCGGTTTGCAGCCATCACCGATACGGGGGGGGGGGGGGTCACAGGACCCCCGTCGGCATTGTCCCAGGGTGCCTGCTGATTGATTTCTGCCGCAAGGCGGTGATCGGAAATACACATGACGTGTGTCCTTAAGTACCGGGACATCATGACGTACCAGTAAGTCGTGTGTCCCCAAGAGGTTAAAATACAAAGGGAATGTGTCATCTTTATCTTCACACATTTTGGACATCATTTCTTCTTCAACGTTCTTAACTGTTCACAGTAACAGTAATTTTGACCAGGGGTGACAAATTTGCCAATACTTATGCATGCCAATGTATACTGTACACTACACTAAATATATATATATATATATATATATATATACATATTGTAGAAATTTGCTCTGGTAGGCAGGGTAAGCGGACGCAGTACATGGGCAAGAACACGGTAGTAAAGCAAAAGTTCATTGTTTATTCACACAAAAGGAAAAAAGGAAAACAAACACTTTGCAGAGTCCTGGTGTCGATTCACACAGCACAAAGTCCACAGAACAAAGATGTCACCTGGCAGGCTGATTTATCGACGGCAGTCCACAGCCGTCCACAGCAGGCTTTAGGGCGTCTGATTCCCAGCCTGTGGTTCTCCAGTACGGTACCAAACGTTTAGGTCCCTAAGCAGAGCCTGACAGAGCTCCACTGTCAGATGGAGAGTCAATTCCACCCAGCTGAGACTGTTGGCTGGGTTTTTATTGCCCAGCCCAAAATCTGGCCTGGACATGGGGAACAGCAACCCACCCTGCTCTTTGGCTGCTCCCAATAAGACCGGCCCGGATCGGCTTTAGAGCCATACTAAATAAAACAACAGTGTAAGCTGCTGCTGACACACGAAATTACCGGTTCTTATCTCATCGAGACCAGGAATCTCAGCGACACGTACCTTCTGTCATTGACGGACCCTTGCGCCCTCCTACATAATATATTGTTTTTTACATACAGTTAAAAAATATACTTAAAAAAATATATATACCTTAACTGAACGGTATATTTTTTTTGCGTTTGGGAACATAAATCCACAGAAAATAAGACAAAGACACACAGTAGCGTTAACATTAATTATAGTACGGAAGTGCAGTTCACACTCTTATGGTTAATTAGAAAGTCAGATTACCGTTGAGACCAAGTAAGCACTACTTAATGTGCAATGAATTTTAAGAAGACTGTAGTGGGGATTTGGGTGAGAATGTAAATTTCTCCACTAATGCCAAAAATTAGAACTCCCAAAAACCACTATGATTTACTGTGTTGTCCAAAGTGATGAGACTGGAAAAGACCACAAGACAGTGAACGATGGAATCAAGTTTCAGATATGGGTCCTTGTGTGTCTCAAAACTGTTTAGTATATACACTGAACAAAAATCTAAACGCAACACTTTTGGTTTTGCTCCCATTTTGCATAAGCTGAACTCAAATTTGTGTTAGTGAGCACTTCTCCTTTGCCGAGATAATCCATCCCACCTCACAGGTGTGGCATATCAAGGTGCTGATTAGACAGCATGAATATTGCACAGGTGTGCCTTAGACTGCCTACAATAAAAGACCACTCTGAAATGTGCACAATTTTG